>NW_025776160.1:102500-365972 GCF_021130785.1 Homalodisca vitripennis
ATGGACCTTTTAACAAATAGTTAAAAATAAGAAGAATAAAAAGTTAGTAAGTAAATTAAAACAAGAATTATTAAATAAATTTATAATAATTGGATAGTAAATATCAGTACCCTATCTACCAAACAATAATAAATTCAAAACACATATAATTTTCCTACCTTTCTTAATGCGAAAACTACTATCGAATTCCTTGAATATGTTTATGAAAATTATGTATATGACTTATTACTTTAGTCCCATAAACACTGTTTTCTTTTTGGTGTGTAATGATACATTGACCGAACCAAGAATCGAACCCGGACCCTGAGTGATAAACTAAGAACACTGTCC
The DNA here is from genome assembly GCF_021130785.1 of Homalodisca vitripennis. Taxonomy (NCBI): domain Eukaryota; kingdom Metazoa; phylum Arthropoda; class Insecta; order Hemiptera; family Cicadellidae; genus Homalodisca; species Homalodisca vitripennis. The sequence continues at coordinate 102,831 of NW_025776160.1, forward strand.
ATTGGCCTACCAAGGCTCTTGTCTGATGATGTAGTATGAGTGCAACGCTCCACTGAGGGAAGAAGAAGTGCTTTTAGTTCATTATATATTACTAAATAGTATAGAATGTTTAAATGAGATAAAAAGAAAGCTCTAAATCTCCATAGCAATATCCCAACAAGTCCAGATAGTGATATTATAACCATTATCGTAATAGCAGCGTCATTCTGCACCAACTTGATGTATGAGTGCTAATGCCAATTGGCTGAGCGTTAGCGAAGCAAAAAGAAACACACCCAAAAATCACCCAATTTGTGTTTTCTTGTGAAAAATTTCACATGTAGACTTCAAGTTTTGGATGAAATTTCTATTTTATACACAGAAAAGAATCAGTTCTATGATGTTGCATGTGTAACGATGGAATTTGACTTAGCGTCGTTAAAGACTGACAAAATTTCTCGTTTGGTTACTAGGGGAATAAAAAAATCTCATTATGCTGATCTAGCTGACTGTTCACAGAACATCTCGAGAGTGAAATGAGCTACTGATCTGAAATCATGCGAGCAAACTTAGCGAAGCATGTTACGTGGCACGTGGTGTGGCGTACTCCTGCCTTATTTTATAACTGTTAACTATGATATGGTCGCTTTAGGCGATTTTGATAACAATTTAAGTGAAGTGGAGTGTTTTATAGTCCAAGTCCATGTATTGTGTTATCATTTTGGATTTTAAAGTATTGCCTCTGAACGCAACATCATTTTTTAATTTCTGATACTATACAATATAAAAATTATGAAAAACTTGTTGTTAATTTTCTGTAGTCAAGTATCAGAGTCATTGTTATGAAATCATGACACAGATAACGTTTAGAAACATATTGTTCTGTTAAATACAGTAAAAATAATAATTGAAGTAGACTTAAGATATACTGTTTGGAGTTAAAATGAATGATTTAGAAACAGTGATTGGGTTGATGCTGTAAGTAGGTTATAAATAATTACCATTATATATTTATAAATATATGTATATATATATATATATATATATATATATATATATATATATATATATAAGTATAAATATATGTAAGGTCAAAACAGACATAAAATCGTGTCATTCTCTGTATGTCCATCTGTGTAATTACTACTGATGGAAATGTCCCAGAGACTTGAAGTTTAGTACCTAGTTAGAAGCAATAACTAAAATTGGTCCAAAATTATATTAGTAAGGATAAACAACAACTTCTGCTAGTCAGCCTTGCAACTTGTATTTCTTTCTTGGCCACTGCCAGAAACATTCCACAATAAGCACAAGACGCAAAGGAATATCAAGAGCTATTCATCGTCAATTTGTAACAGAAAACGAGAAACGTACAAGAGTGTGCTTGTACGGTAAACATTTATTATCTAACATACAAAATTTTAAAGTTATTACTGAAAGGCTTTTAAATATTTGGAATTAACTGATAAGTATAATGTTACCTAGGATATAAAATCTTAATACATGAGCTGTATATTTTGTAACCCTTTGAGGGACACGTAAGAAAATTAAAACGAGTTTATCCTTATTTTGCATTGATTGGGTGCTTTTATCTGTAGTATAAGCAACAATATGAAGTTAGGGTTTGTTTAGTTATTGTATTTAGACTTTGGAAAATGGTTTCACTTTAGTATAGATTTGTTAATTTTATAGGAATATCCTAGATCAGTGTTGTGATTGATAATACTGCGTTGAAATAAAGTAAGTTTTAAAGAAAATAAATATAATTTCTGCAATGTTTTAAATTCATCTTTACTGAATCATATGTTCACTTAAAATAGGAATCGTTACCTCTTACATTCTTTTTTGAGATATTCAAAATAGAATTATAGGCTTAAAACAGTTTGTGTTAAACCAATACATTATAGTTTAAGCAGATAATATGTGTCTCCATGTACGATAAAAAGTTGTAAGATTTCAGTCAGCTCGTAAAGTTATGTTAAAAAAACTACTTGATTACATGTTGCTGATAATTTAAGGAGGTTTATGAACAATAGAAGAGCCTGTTAAGAACACTCGACGTCGTTTAGATTTATGTGCGTGCTGACCTGCTTGTAAATACATGCTTAAGTGCGCGCTCGTACACTGTACAGGTTGGATATTCGAATATATAGAGCCTATACATTTATTAAATAAATAATGAAAGTAAATATTTATATTTTTTAATGTTGAATGCTTAATTTTATTCTTTGTTTGAATAAACATTTTTAGACGACATAATGTTTGAAATATTAAAGGATTTTGACCAACGATGTTCCTTTCTTTATTATAAGAAGTCTTTATGATTTATTTTTCTACATTATACGTATATAATCTTTCTTCTTAGCTTGCCACACTTAAAACTAAGCGTCAAACACGAAAATTTAAATCTACGTCACCTTAACGTAGCGGTCAGGAAGTGTAATTTTCCAGCCCCTCCAATGATAGGCTTCGCTGACGCTCAGTCAAATATTAGTAACAAGGTGTTAAAATTCTCTTGCATGTCGGTTAAATTGTATAAACTTAAATGATAATAATTTTAAAGTAATTTTCAAAGGAAAGATGTTACAGTAAACATATTTAATGTAGCCTTGTAACAGAAATTCCATTGAAATTAAAACTTAGCAATTCAGTTTAAGCATTGTTAGTTATTTTTGGAATATAGAAAAGAAATATGTCATTATCGAACTTTAGCCTTGAAACCGTAATTCTTTTTATACAAATAAATTTCAAATAATTAAGTATATATTTTAAAAATATGGCAAGAAAATGTTTAAATTTAAAACTGTATTGATGACAGAAATTAAACGCTGCATTGCTATCTGGTGACAGTTGAGTTGTAGACTATAATGTTGTGGTTGATCTATGAGATAAAACTAAGTAATGTGAACTAAGTTCGAACAGAAACTATGTAATGTAAGCTAAAATACTGTAAGGCTCATGGTTGGACTTCAAACAAAATCAGAATAATGTGATTGGATTCCCTTTGAATTTGGGTTAGGACAAAACTATTTCGTTTTGAATCATATGGATTCTTCCATCGTGCTCTACACCACTTGTGCTCAATGTAAGATATTGGTTTGTTTTGTTTCTCCGCAAAATATAATATCTCTTTGCCATCCTTTTTTGTGTTCATTGCATGTATTAACCCTTACATTTATTGATTTGACTCTCTCTCTCTCACTCTCTCTCGCTCTCTCTCTATATCTCCCTCTCTCTTTCTATCTCCTCTCATGATTCTTGATACATAGTCCAATACCCTGTCTACGCGCAGTGAATAACACTAACTTGATACACATTTTACAAATACTCGTTTGTAAATTTCTCCCAACGTAATAAATGCTACTTATTATTGCTAGTACTTAATAGTAGAAATCATTTAAACTAATCGTTATACGGAAGTGTATTTACTTTTAAGAAGACAAGTCATATACATGCAGTATGTACAAGTCAGTCAGTTATTGAATAATACTGTATTTTTTCCATCTTATAGACAAAACTTAATTTGCTTATTGGAAAGACATGTATATGTTATTTGTACACCAAAGTTAAAGTTGATTTTGGATTATAGAGATTAATATAATACAACGATTAATCAATTAGTACAGACAGCCACCCAAATCAATCCCATAGGATTCCTCGTGTATTTGCAGAGAGATTACATCCAATTTGCTTACACTAATTCACTGACAATACTGATACTCCAGCACGCAATTTTATACTCTCAACTTGCTGCAATTGCTCTACTTTTTATATTACTGTAACTTATCTGTGTACATTAAAGAGTTCAACATTAGCATACTACTAACAAGAGTTGTCGTTTTTTTGTGTCCTTTGCAAAACGAATAAATTTAATTGATAATTTGTTTAAGATCTTTTTGTTTGGTCTATATAAGACTGGACTGTATTACATAATTCGTATACTTTACCATCTGAGGAGGTAATATAAGGCGTACGACAGGTTTTATTGAAATACTGTAGTCTATACTTCCGTATGTGCGATAAATGAATATATATGACCTAGAGACTTGAAACTTGCTACACGGGTTCCTCTTAGTCTAAGGAAGAAAACTATTGACTTTTGAGTCGAAAAGTAAAAAGACAGTCATATCGGTCTATCTGGCTGTCAGTGCGCTACATTTCTCACTACGTTCTGTCAGGTCCTTACGAACTCCGATGTATTGGTTATTTCCTTAACGTTTACTTATGAAAAAGAATTATAATATTTCCAATTGACAAATCGGGAGGAATTAGATTAATACGACATACTTGCAATAAACACTGAGTGTCAGTTTGATGGATGGTTTCGGCCCAAGGAATGAACACTGTGAAAAATGAAAAGAAAAATGTACAAAAATACAAAGGAAAGTCACATGTACAAGACTATTTTTGGCCTGGAAACGACGTGATGAAAAGATACCACAGAGCTTATGGATTTCGCGAATATGACTATCTCTTTGACTATGAGATCGAGGTTTTATCCCTTGTCCTTATTGGTGTTCTCACACTCATGTGAAGAACGTGACAATCTCCAAATTGGTGAGATTCTTCTTATGGCTTCTCAGACCGGAGGACGCTGGTACCTCAGTATTCGAAGGGCCAGCGACTCCTCCTGAGAGGAATTCAACGACCGTAGCACCCCCTTCTACCAGGATCACGGTCTACTTTCTTTGGGATATTAGTAACTTCCGCTCCTTCGTTTAACCCCCAGTTTGGTGTTCCCACCCTCAGGAGAGCGAGCAATCAAGTCCCTGAAAGGATTAGATTTGTCCTCAGAACTTTTTTAGCGCTTTGTACGGCAAGTGGCAGGCCGGAGTAACTGGGGAAGTATACCCTCGGAAAAAACTTCCAACGTCCCTGAGGATGAAAAGAGACAGAAGAGAGATAAGGGCTAAAGGAAGTGCGAAGACCGCTGGAATTTCCAGAGTCGGAAGTACAAGAGGTTACCAGTCAGGTACCAAAGTGTGTTATTTCATTTGGAAAGGAAACAAAATAAGATTCCACGGAAGGAGCATGTCACCAACAAGTAGAAGTGATGTTATACGCAGCTCATCGTAGTCGCTGTCCACGTACTGATAGAAATATGGGTACCCATGGGTAAACTGACATACCCTATGACAAACTTAGTGGTGTAACTGAAGGGTGGATTATAGGATACAACCCCCCCCCTTCCTTAAAAGCCTCAAAATATTGAAAACGTGCAGAAAGCAACATTATAACTTGTTTTATACAAAAGAATTTAAAATATTTTACTTTGAATCAATCTTACTTTATTTAAATTTAAATTAATAAATAACTATTCAATAACCTCAAGTTGAGATGTGCTCTTCAATCAAATACATCCCCCTCCCTAAAGCCTTGTCAAAGTTATATCACATAATATAAAATAATAAACATTTTGTAAATAAATTTGTGGTGTATAACAACTAATGCCATTTTTATAATACGTCACTTCCGAAATAAACCAATTTAACGACTCCCAGCATATAGTTGTAAAACAAGAACGGTAAAATGTTCAATAATTAACGATCTCAATAAACCAATTTAAAATATAAATAATCATTTAAACGTTGTAATTCAAAAATTAATCTAAGTTTTATGCTAAACGTAGATTGCTTTGTGTATTCTTCACAGGAGGCTGTTAACAGTTAAACGATGCGGGTGGCAACGTAATTTGCATCTGTTTTAATGACATTAAAAACATGAACCTGATTAAATTTTATCTAAAAATATTTTTAATCAAAAACATACTTTTTATCATCACTGGGATATACGAAGTTGAATATAATGTAATTATTGGCCTAATATATTGATTATATTGCTGTGTTTTATTAGCTCAATTAAAGCAATAAATTCATCCACCAGCCATGCTTTATTTTCAAAGATTAGATTATTAATTACAATCTTAATTAGATATTTAATTAAACCGGTATGATTCATACGAGTTTACACTTAATTAAGTGGACATTTAAAAGAAGAGTTGTAATAGTTACAATTACATTATATTTGCTGAAAACAGTAAAATGGAATGAAACATAATTTTAATTAAAGTATGGAATCCACTAAAAGTGTCGCTTGCAACAAAATAATTAGAAAAAATAAAACCTTATTTTTATTGCCATCATATTAACTTATTACATCTATAAAAGAGTTTCAACTAAGACTATGATTTGTAATTCGCTTAATATTTCTATTTCCCCTTCGTGTTAAATATTTGTTTTCGAAATTCAAACTAAAAAATTTTTAAAACAGAAGAGTTATAAGTTAAAGTTTTCATAACTTACATTAGATAAACGAACACGAATATTTGAAATTTTCTCTATATCTGATAAGTTTATTGCATGATAATCATAGAAGGGACCATTCTACATTTTTTTTTCACATAATATATATATATATATATATATATATATATATATATATATATATATATATATTTACATGTTTCGTTGATGTTTTCCTCAAGAAATTCATTTACCAATCAAAAAGTACAGTTTGTTATGAATGAATATTGCATTATATAAACATTTTTATTGTGCAAGCGAATCAAATGGGGTATGTACTTATCCATATCGGTTTTCGTACAGCCTTCGATGTCGGAAACCATCTACATAGAATTTTCTTTTCTTGGAGCAGGATATTTACTATTCTTGTTTACAGAGCATATTGTGAGGCAAATCCCACTATACCTTCATTATGGAACGAATCGACATATTAATGAGATAGATAAGACGAGAAGTAAGCTCTAAAATAATATGTAATTTAAACATAAATATATGTTGTTTTGTCTCTGAAAAAATGTGTAATGAATAGGATTGAAAATTATTTGTAAGCATAAAAATATATTTTATAAACTGTATATTCGGACACGTTGAGGTTTGAAAGCGTAGTAGGTCAATAAATTCGAGCAGCTGGTAGAATTTCTTGTCTTAAAGATAAAAATGAAATTAATAATAAAAAGCACGGACACATAGAATGGAGTGATGCCATAACAAGAAACATAGTAGAGAGCTGCAGCAAAAGCAGGTACCCCAATACGTGGACGTTTTCTTTCCAACCAACCCAACAATATGTAGAGTAGGTTTTACAAACTACATGATTTACCACGAATTTAAGTTTGGTGATTAAAATACCCCACCAAGCAAATGGAAAGTGTACACATCCATTCCAAAGTGTTGGTATAATGGATTTCATTAAATAAACTTTTATTTAAATTAGCATAGTAAGCGTTTAACTAAAAAATCATCATTATTGGGTGTTTACAACATTTACAAACCCCTGGAGAGCGTCAAATCGAAAGATGTACATCAGCGATATGGAAAAACACATATCACACGTGGATCGCATATGGTTCAAATTATATTTATTCTAATTACTATTCTATTTTATTTTTATTTATTTATCCTAACAAAACATAAGTTCCGTTCGGTGAATGCAAATTTTCTAGAAAACATGTTGCAAACCTGTGGCTGTCAGTTTATTTTTGTCAGAGCTCTCTGACAATTCCGTGGGGAACTAACCATGTTTATGTAAACAAAGGTGGTAAAATGCAACATTAAACAAATATGGAGTTTTAGTACAGTGATCGTCTAGACCTTTGTCTTTTAGTAAAATGATTTAAGAAATAAAATTGATGCGATCGAAAATATTTCTTAATATACCTAAACTTGCAGAAATCCTTATTTAAATCCAATTTTATCGTGTAATGTTTCAGAGGATTTAAACATTTGACCCTTGGGTAAAAAGAAATTTGCTTCCTAAATCAAGTAATACTGGTTATTTAAATATAAGTAACAACTACTTTGACATTTTATTTTTTATTATTTTCTTATGTCAGTTACATATTTTCATATAAATCTGATAATTATAATCATCATCATGACGTAATTGCCAAGTGTTTCTTATTTTACAGATATATATATATATATATATATATGTATATATATGTATATATGTATATATTTATACTTTCTAAAACATTATTTTGAAACAATAAATGAAATAAATGTAATATTAAAATATTAAATGATGAAGTACTTTAAAAAGGGCATTCGCAATGATCATAATGTTATGAATATGAAAAATACAAATCCGGTATTTGAGTTTTTAGTTGTATGGACTTCAACATATATCTTAGTTAAATATTCTTAAATTACTTACTAATGTTTCACTAACTTTATCTTAAAGTGTTTGAAAAAATAAAATAACGTTTAAATAGGTTATACTGACAGTTTCGCTTAATACCATTGCTTTGCAATTTGAGTTTTTTTAAGTTACACATATAAACAAATTCTCTAACCGTAAAAAAAATATGTCTAAATAAAAACTATTGTAAAAATAAATTAAAAATTAATATAATTAAATACTTGTACAGAATAATCAACATAGTATTTCAAGGAACATAGGTAATATGATAAATCTATCACAGCAGAGTTTTCTTGTAACCAGTGTAAAGAAACGTATTTATTAGATGTTAAAAAATAGATAAAAAATGTTCTTCTTTGTGAAATGTAAATCGTTATATTTTAAAAGAATCTGCATTTTTGTTTATAACTATTGATATAACGCATGTTGAGTAAGTACGATTTAAAAATAATCATTTTAAATGTTGTTGTTGTTTTAAATTCATAGTTTATTCCATTTAAAAATGTAAGGATTACAAATAATCCTTTTATTGAGCTTCAGCGAAGTATATCGCTGGAAAAGTATAATTTCTGCCTGTTTGTCTATCTTTTGTCTGTCCGAACGATAACTCGAAAAATAAATGACCACAGACTGGATTTTGTATGAAGCTTCACTTATATATAAGTAACACTGAGTCCGCTGATGATACACGCCACTCCCTGCGATTTGGATAAGGGTTAGTGAATATATTTACGTTGATCTTACGGGTAACCTTGATAGTATCGAGGGAATAGCAGGATAATAAATTTTGCGTACAATTGTATGTAATCCGAGCTGTAATACAGTATAAAAAAAAAAACTGGTGGTTCAAACACACCCAAAAGCCGCTTGGAGTCCAGTCCAGGTGATGTAACTGCACATAATTCAAATCCCTAGCACAAGTCAAGAGTACGAGAAGCACAATCACACATCACACTAGCACAGGCGAACGTGGGACACTAACAACAAATTAATATCTGTTCTTTTTTCGGCACCTCGTCGTGTCATCTGAAACAATGCGACAGGAAGGCGATAGTCACGAGGGGTAAGGGGTAAAGGCAAGCCGCTATCGGCCCTATATTTTGGTCCTAGACCTGGCGTCATTGTGTGTGTTCGAATTTTGTTGGCTGGAATTTGTTTGATTGGTAAAATCTTTTTAATTTTCATGGTTAGTTTTTTTAAAATTTGGTGCCAAATTAAACGATTCTTTAATACACAACACTGTTTAATATGATATCTATTTGCGGGTTATAACTACAGTCATGTCTCTTATATCGTATAGTCGATGCCAATTTAAACCACAAACACACTTTCAAGTTTAAATACTTTAAATAACTTTGGTTCTTGTTTATTTTCCGATATCTCTTAGTGTACCACAGTGGTAGCTGAACGAAGTTCTGTAAAGTTACGTGACGTACATACAAGTACACAAGTCAACACAAGTTCAGTAACTAACTCCAACTAAACATGGTACGACTATTTTTAAGTAAAGTCGTAAGTTTCTTTACTGTTTATTCAACTAAAACTTTTGTAATGTTGTGGCCGTTTGATTTCGCAGTAGTTTTTTTTAAGTTCTTACACAATGGAGATGGCTAAAATATATGTAGCTTGCATTGAAGTTTGTAAAATTTGTATGCAGAGTTTATGATCATGGACATATATAACAATCACGATAAAATAAAAAATCTATGCATTTATAATTATTGTGACTACGTAACATCTTTACTTTTATTATTTAACACACACACACACACACACACACACACACACACACACACACACACACACACACACACACACACACACACACCTGATGACATATCTTAAACCTCTTATTTCAACAAAATATTATCTAAAGTTTTACTAAACAGAATTTTCTAAATTTCACAGAAGGCTGTGAAACGAAGGCTAATTAATTTAGCGATTGTGTCTATATTTAATCGTATTTAACGTAATGATTAACAACAATTTAAAGCATAATATTATACAAGTAAAGAAATCGACTAAACCACACAATGGCTTTAAAACAGCATTTTAAAGCTCAATGAAAAAAAGTATACGAAACAATTAAGCATATGTAATGAAATATGTTTCATTAGCAAATTTTTCACTGTGAGGGCTCACAAAAAAAACTCATAAATGTCAAGTAAAACTCATCAGATAAGCCGCGATAGTTAAGTAAATTAATTTTTTCAGTATTCAAAGATAAAAACTGATTTTAACAACCATATCAACCATATTAAGATTAAATTTGCAAAGCAGTTGTTAACAGATTCAACTTTTGCTAATGAATTAACGTTATTGTTGCTGAATTTCAATGCCACACTGAAAAATCATTACGCAGAATTAAAAAATCAAATGTTGGGTAATCTCTATCAACAATGCTGTAGACACAACAAAGGGTTCAATACGCGTATTCTCCATCAATACATGTATTGAAACTGGAGTAATTTACTGCTATTCAGTTCCAATGAATACTCTGAGAACAAAAAGTAACCTTAAAGGTCGTGTCAGGATTCAGGTCACTGAGTTCACTCCGACGAGATGTCTGCAAAACTGCTACAATTTCGTATTGTCAGTAAAAACATATTATTGATTATTTAAATGAAATGTATTACGTCTTCATATAAGATCGAATCTCAGTTAGTAACAGTATAGTGAGGCAACCTTTTTTTAAGAAATATTTATTCAGGCATGTGTTAGAAATTTTATGCCTTCTCAATCGTAAGTAAATACTGAAGACAGGTACAGTAAATTATTGCCGTTAATTTAATTATTTAATTAGTACTGGATGAATTTAGGTTAAAATTAAAAATTTCCCTATGTTTAAGTGCTCACATAAGAATATTAAATACATATTTGAAAAATTTCTATGACCTTATCTTATTGATAAAGACTGCAATATATATTTTTAATTAGTTGTCCAAAAGCACACTCCTAATATTTTTATTTTTTATTTCTAGTAATAAATGCAGAAAATCCTGATACGTGACATTTTTACGTTATGTGGTGTTTGTAAATGTTTAAGTACTCACATAACAATTTTAAATACATATTTGAAAATTAGAAAAATTTCTATAATCTTGTCTTGTTGAGCACACATCTAATATATATATATTTTTTTTCAAGTAATTAATACACAAAATACCTTATATATGAACGTTGTATGTTAGGTGGTGTTTTAAAATCAATAAAATTGAGTCAGAAGTATGAGAGTTCGAAGTTGATGTCTGAGTCATGGTTGTTCTGTAAAGTCACAATACATTGTCTGACAGTGACCGCACTGATTGAGAGTCAAATATTCATTCTCATCTAACAGAAATGTCTGTGCTTCTCTACAGTAACGTCAGACAAAAGGTCTCAAAGACATTAAGTATTCATGAACCAGACAAGGATGAATACGTAGTTACAGTTTGACCCATTTACTATCGGATCGTTTTGCACTTTGTACTCCATAATCCAAAACGCGTTAGTCCATAGTTTTTGTTCAGTTAATTCCAGTTGCGAAAATTATTTGTATATATATAATAATAATAAATAAAAATTGTTATATATACCAACAAAAATGGCTTATTTTTGCATAAAAATATGTCTGCTGTAAATTACTTAATGATACCCAAGCTATTTAAGTATAAAAACGTACAACCATTAATGAAATGAAATGAAATGAAATATGCCTTTATTCAAGAGGCGGAGTTAGGGCTATTTAGCCCTCTCTACCACTCAACCTCACAATGGGGTTATTAATAATGGGTTTATTATATTTTTTCTCCACTACTGTGTCTTTTACATGCAAAACACCACACTCTTGGACGAACACATACAATTAGTGAGACCAACCACAAGAATTGTAATAATTTTCTCTCTAGAGGTATACTTCTGGCTGTATTTCACCTGCAAGTAGAACGTAGACTATTTGCAACAGTAACATGATTTAAATCAGTATTAAAAACTGGAGTCCGGGAAGGGCGAACCACTAACCACAAATGTCTAGAGCTGCGGTAAAGGTTTGATACGAGGAGATAAGTCTAGTTTACTGTGCATAATGATTAGTGAAATGGGATCGCTGCAAGAAGCGACCTCAACATTCAATATAATATATTCTGCATGTACTGTCGATCAAAACGTAGTAAAGAAATAAATCGATTGATAACTGTCATCAGTTTATTGTCATAACTGAGCCAAAAACTATTTTGAAAAATTTATAAAATGTTCTTACACTTCAAGTAATTTTATAGCAATAAAATGAATCAATCATTAGAAGAACGGCTTTAAATCCTCGCAGAAACAATTAAAAAGACGATGGTTGTTAAAGTAATAAAGAAAGGTTATCAGTAAAGTAATCCAATTAGATGAAAAGAGGTCCATCTGCGTTTCAATCATGGCGAATGTAAAGCTATTTGCTCCTTCAAAAACTGAGATATCTTATACCTAATTTATATAATTTTATTTTTCAACTTATGATTTCATTCAATTTGTTGAGTTAGTAAAAATACTATTTGTTTAATTCGTTTACTATTTTAGTTGCTACTCTTTTTATTTTTCAAAATCCAATTAATTTTCATGATTAAATTGAATTCGTATTATATTTGTTTAACTCTTTGGAATATCATCAGCATACTGCACATTTCTTCCGGATGATTCTGTCATTGACATAGACAAGGAAAAGAAAAGGACTAAAATATGTTCCTTGAGGGACTCCATAGCTAATTCTAATTTAATTACAAATTTTAAATTGATTTTACAGGAGATCTATGACTTAAAAATGATCTAACATATAAGCAATGTACGTTTAGAATGCTGTGGAAGAGAGACTCTAGTTTATGAAGCAGGGTGGGGTGAATAAAATCGTACTTGTAGTCTGTCTCATGTTTTCTATGTGAGAAATGAACACTTTTTTAAGCTTCGTCCACCTCATGATGAATATTGCAATCAAAAGAATATTGCCTGTACAACTATATGGGAATCAATCTTTATACAAGTGCTGTTATAAATAAACCGAACAATATTTATTTAGTTTAATAATAATAGCATATAATGTATATAACAGAAAGTGTATTAACTACTCTATGTAACCCACAGATCTAATTTTATTATCTTCTGAACAAGAAAAATTTAAAATCTTTTTTTGTAACAACAATGTATACATGGAGATAAGTATAATACATATAATTCATTTATTGCACTTAATTTACATATCGGAAATAAAATTTTATAAATAAGTCATTAATGCCTATGATAATGATTTACATAAATAATTTAATAACTTTAAGATCGTGTTTAAATAAATATATTAAAAATATTTTTCTCTGATGAATTATACTTTACTTAGTGATATTAAATTGAAAGTTTCAAAACCTAGCTTAGAAAAATAATTAAAAACGTCTTATCTTAAAAATAAATTGCTTGGATTAGAACCACGTTTATCCACTAGTTTCAATATTATATAAACATCGAATAAAAATATTGTGAGTCAAATTTGTACTGGGGTTTGGAAAATGTTTATTCTCTGCGATGTTTTAACCTTTCACTAAAGGCTAATGGAACTACAGGTATAAACAAATTTAAACAAATTATGTATACATTTCTTAACTTTTTCTAAACAATATTAAACTTCTTACTAAATTAATTTGTTATACTTATCATAATAATTAAAATATTTAACCTCTTCATAATTTGCGAGGTTACACTTATCGACCTGAAGTAAGGAAACAACTCACAGTAGGGATTATCGTAGAGTAACAATGTAGGTTAGGTTCGTGGGTTAGATGTCACTTCACATTAAGCCAATACCAAATGTACCACCTGCGGGCAGCTTTGCCTCTGCCGTTTACCATAGAGTAATAAATTTAGTTGAGTTGAACTAACTCAAGGCATATACTTGACTATATCTAGGAAGTAACAACTGTTTCTGACTGTATGATTGGTAATTTAGCCAATTTAAAATAGAAAACTATATTTTGTTTCCTTCGCAACCAATGGCTATTTAGCGTTTATTCATTATCTTGTGGCTGTGAAACGAACCAATTAGTTTATTTCACACTTAGCTAAATTGAACGTTTTACCCCCTGATCCCGTATCCTGAGCTCTGATGTCAGGATTTTCCTGAGATTTCAGAGGAGTCAGCTGATGACCCTGGCAACTCCCATCACGGCGGTTTCCTGCATTAATTTGTTACCTGCCCAGTTTCTAACCGACATTTCCTGACTTTAAACATATATTGGGTAAATTCACGTGCGTACAGGCAAATGTTTATATTTATAAGAATGTATAACGATGTTTTAACGATCAATTATAATATGCTTATGGTCACAATAACTAGGAACTAGACTAGGGTTTGAATATTTTGAGACAAAAATATAGTTTGTAATATATGACTCAATTATTTGCCTCCTCTGTTTTGATGACACTATTTTTTATTGATAATTAATTCACTTTCATTTATTTCAAACCGAATAACCATTACGTACATAAGAATTAATATAATATGCAATATACCACACACACACACATACTAATGAATTTATGACATGAATACTATTAGTATTCAATAACTGTGAAAAAATAATTCTTACTTACTAGAATGAAAACAATATAAAAATACACAGAGTCAAACTTCATGTGGTTAAGGTTACTATTTTTATTTTGTAAAGCAGTTTATGTATTTTGGCGATGATTTGCGTCTTCTGCTATTATTTTTAAGCTATTAATTTGTTTGCACAAATTAGTTGCTGAGGATTAAAAAAATAATGCTTAGAAACTAATAATAATTTATTTATAAAGCATTCTTACATCGCCGATTTTACGTTCAAATTCCTAAATACACTCATAAAATATCGTTAGACTCTATTTTATAATCTCTGTTCAAAATGTAAATGATAAGAAGGATACTAAAACACTAGAGGTGAACTTGTATATACTTTTACACAAATCTGAAAAAGTCTATATATTTGACATTTAAGTTAGAGGAAGCGATGATAGTGCAAGTCCTAAATATTGTTTGGTTTTTAATAACAAAAGGAGGGCGATAAGAATTTTAGTCTAGGTGAATATTAACTCAGGCTTAATATTTTCTAAGACTGATTGTTTATTTTACTCTTATACTACTTTGAAATCGGTTTGTATGATACAATTCTGCATTGTATTATTTCTTTATCCAATTACATTATTATATAGTTACAAGTTAAGTGAGACTTTCATCGGAGATTATAACATCTTAATTGAGTTTACATTTCGTTCCATTTTGCTTTTAAACAAATAAACCGATTCTAGCTTGTGTGGCCTTTCTGGTATTATTTGATAATTGTTTAATTAATCATTATAAATAAACACGTTTGTTTATGGATGTTAGGTAGTTTCATCAATATATGGTTTATCAGCAAAACTATACATGTCACGTTAAATATAAATATTTATATATAAATCCTAAGAAAGTATTTAAGAATTATTTGTTTAGATCACAACACGGAACTATACACAAATCAATACTTATTTTCAAACTAATTCTTGAGGATGCTACTAGTGTGCCTTTAACTGGGACCTTATTATCGGGTACCCTTAAATACCCTCTCAAACCGAGATTTTGTAACATTAGAAAATATGGTGTAAATGATATTGTGAAAAGAAGCAAGACAAGTTTATTATGATAACTTAGCAGTTAACCGCAGCTTCGCGCATAATTTAGATGTTTTTGCATGTGTGTGAGCATTTCTGGTTCGAGTGAATTATATTCCGACGCCTAAATGAATTATATTTGAGTTTGCCTTCTTCCCATGGTCAATAAAATATCTCAAAAAGTGCACAATTATGGCCATTGTATTTTAATCCATTCTTAGTGCTTTTTTGCCATGGTTGAGTTTGTTTTGTTTCTCATATCAAAAATATATACAAACATACATATGTCAGAGAAGCCTATTTCGGTCATAAAGCGTCTAATTATGACTATTTAAAACTATTTAGAGGCTGAGATGTTACTGATGCCACAATTAAGTTTACTTTGCTGCTCTGATCAAGAAGATAATACACGTTAGTAAGTTTGAGAAGCCCATTTCTTACCAAAGACAACTAAGGTGGGTGTTACATTGTCTATTTATAGTACGAGTTTCTAACCTTTGTCTTTGACATATGAGTATTAACCATGCATACTTAATATTTGCTAACATTTAGATTAATTTGAATTCCTTATCTGGATATTTTCTTACCCTGTGCACTACAGCTGCTGGAAAAAAGGTTGAAATGAGAAGTATTGTTACTATCAAGCTTACCCTGCTTTCAATACAAAAAATTTAAACAAATTGTAGTAAATTAATTAAACATGTTTTTGATGTTATAAAAGAATGTTTACACAGAGCATTGCATTCAAAAGGATCTTAGAATTAATAACATGTGTTTCCTGTAATGCAACTTTAGACACCAGTTAGGCATAGCCAGGAGGATTTTTTTTTTTTTTAAGGAACCCTAAGATGTCAATGTAAACTTTCAGTGCAATCGATCCAGTACGTAATTGAGTAACACAAACATGCACAGACCTGCTTAGAGTTTTATATAACAGTAAAATTACAAACTCATAAAAGTTCTGCATACAGAATTTGCAAGTTAAAAATTATAAAATTATGAAAACGGTAAAATATTTTCGTACTTGTCTTGTCAAATAAACCCAAATGAGTATTTTAAATATCAATGAATAATTTAATATTACCATACTAGAAAGATAGTTTATATCGTAGAAATAGAGTTAAGATGTTTAAATATTAGAGCATTATTATATCGGTAACGAGCTACGTTGAGTGAGTTTTAGTAAGTGATATATCTACCTAATTACAAATTGTGATAGTAATGAAACATATCTTTGTAATTATAAATTTACTTTGGCGTTGACTTGACCCGGCCCGATGTCATGCTGTGACAAGGGTCGGAGAAAACAAAAGATGGTAGCTTCATCACGGGAATATTAAACTTTAATCTTGTATCAGATAAAGCGCTTCCGTAGCGCTGAGGCAGAAAATAAAGAACACAAATGTTTTCCCTGCAAGATAGGGTGCTAAATAGTGTTCTTCCAAATTCCACGAAATTAAGGGTAAATAAGTGCATAAGAGGTAAATTCATACAATTTTTTATAATTTTATCTTAATACCAATTTACTACTTCACTGATATTGGTTCTTTCCTAAAAAAGTTCACAATACATAAAAGTAAACTATGTTACTGAATATAAGTCCAAATACGTCATGGAATTACATTTAAGGAATATTTAAGCAGGAGGATTTCTTCCAAGGAATATATACTAATACAAAAGCGAAATTTTGAGATACAAATTTTGAAATATCTAGATGGAAGAAATTATAACAGAATAATACATATTCATATTTATTATAGAACATAATTTAGTCTTCAGATAGAATTAGACACATATGCTTTCTTAAACGCTCTGTGATTATTATTGTTTATTAGTAAGTATTACTGATATTGGAGGAAGATTATATGCTATCAATTATATCCGATATATGTATTTTATCATATTATTTTATTAAAAAAATATGTGAAATGGAATTTATAAGAGACAGAATGCAAATTGTTAATTATTTAATTTATATTGATTTATTGATTTCAATCCTTTATTTATACCAAAGGTTTATTTATACTTGTTGGTTTTGGGAATTAACAGATATGATGGTGTCTGTGAAACTTTGCTAAACATACATATGATCTACGAGTTAGTAAAGCAACCAATGCATTTTATAAACATTGTTTTGTTACATAACAATAATTAATTCATGGGATTATTTATTCCCACTTCTTAAGTAAACATCTTAGGACATACTTCCTAATAGTTTAATATTATCCAATGAACTTTAAATAAGATTAAATTAAATACAGATTTTAATATCTAATTTTTATCTAAGTTAAAGATAAAGTTTATTGAAGAATATGTTGAAAAATATATTCTGTATACACAAACAGTCAAAGCAATTCTTTTCTTTGAAATTTTCTGGAAATTCCCGTAGTTTCTGCTGAATAGTGAGGTATTAAGTTATTTATCTGTATATACCCATGAGCATTTTGACCGCCTATGGTGGTAAATAATTATTATCTTGGTAATGGCCAACATTTTAACAGGTTATAAACAGCTAAAAACTAATAGCAATATTGTGAATGTGCTATGTGATAGTTAAACAATAGTTAAACGTGTATTTTTACCTCTTTTTAATTCTACAGAATGCGTTTTTTCTTATAAAATTCAAAATAATGAATAGAGAAAAGCATTTCTTAATACACAACAGTGAAAGCTATGCAGATTACCTGAAGACAACTTGGACAAAACTGATGATGACATTTCAATGACATACTGAACCCAAATTTGTTTTCCTTTGTAACACCATTTATTGCTATGTTATATTTTTGAACCACCTAAGTTACAAACTCTTTCAGTTCCAGTGCATGTTTAATAATTATAGTATTTTATGGATGAGGTATGAATTACTTTGTTGTATTATCAATATAAATTACGTTCTAAATGTGACTTATTTATGATTAACCAATCGGAGGTACGTTTATGTCACATATAGCGCCGCTTAACATTAAAATCCATTCAAAATATTAAAGTCTATAGCTTAAGTCAAAGCAATATAAGTCTATAGCTTAAATTAATTTTTAAGACATCCTACGGAAAACAGTCTGACGGAAGAGAAATATTGCCAGATCTTTGAGTGATAGCAAAATAGGCAATTTGCTTTGTCATAGATCAGTCTACTTGAGATAACCTGCCGATAGTTTGGTTTTGCTGCCGCTTATCCAAAGGCCATTAATAGGCTGACAATTTTCCTAGCCTCCAGAGAGATACGCTTCGCTAATATCCAACCAAAACGTCAAACCATCAAATATGTGAGTTTTACACCACAACTCTATTTGGGTTTTCAATGGATGTGTTTTTTTCTGGTAAAACGATTTAATAATACTATCTTTTATTAAAACTACTTTTAGAAGTAATCTGCATGAAGTTTTCTGAGAAAATGTGGAATAAAACCTTTTAACAATTATAAATAAATAAAATTGTATCCTTTCAATTATAAATAAATAAATAAAAGCTTTCTTTCAATAAATTAATGTCAGTTCTTTTACTAAGAAATCGTAAAAGGTTACAATATTAGCTCAAACTGTAAAAAGGAAACTGTCCCACAAATGCAACTTAATTACAACTGCTTTTAATTAAAACCTTCCTGAAAGACACAGTAATTGCAGAATCAAATAACTCGGTCAATTAATGGTTACAGTTATTTACACGTCGGTGAATATTTGACCTATAATCAGTAAATACCCAGCCATGTGTAACACTACCCTAGTTTTAGACGAGATGTAGACCACCTCAATATATTATGTAAAATTGATTTAGTACTCAATTGCCACAATGTTGATTTGATTTAAATACGTTTTTTTCTATTTCAATTTTGTACCCATGCAATGATAAGCGCCAGTGTTTGTTACTTCATAGAACTTCTAGTATTTAACTAAACTTCGTGAAACATTTTATTGTTTTTCATCGTTTTTTTCTATATGGCCTTTACCTTATTTTACGAATATTAGTTTTCTGTAGTGTACTTTTAGAATTTACTTCTTTTATATTGCCTGAAATTTATCTTCTGAAACTTTACTTTATGATTCCACGACGGACAAGTCACGGAATGTATTGTTTTTCCACTGTGTCTTGATTTGTTGAGTTTAAAAATGTTTGAAAATTTTTAAAGGAAGTACATTTTATTTACATTGCAAAATGAATTCCCTCGTAGGTAAATTTATAAGGTAGAACACCTTTGAACTTTCATCGTTGAAGTTGCATACCAAAAGTTTATAAATAGAGTTGTTAGAATGTAACTTACTAAAGTGAGCCATACCCCGCTTCCGCTCGCCCGTACCAAGCTAGCTTAACAAAGAACGTGCTCCCCTTGGAGCGGAGCGGGGCCCAACTCACGGAGAGAGAGCAAGGAAAGGCAAAGAAAGAACGTGGATGACCAGCCATATATATATATATATATATATATATATATATATATATATATATATATATATATATTTGAGAAGAATAAAAAAACAAGGGGACAAACGCAGACAAAACTACCCAGAAAGGTTGCCTACTCAGGTGCACCTGGAGAACAAAACTATAAGTGGTCAACCCAGACTTATGGATAAAATTAAAAATCTTTATAAATTTAAGTTAGATAGAATTTAGAGCGCCAAATTTCAAACAGGACAAGCCAAAATCACCCGGAGTCCTGTGGCACAGGGCGGGTTCCTGAAAGGATAGAATTAACCTAAACTTAACTACTTAAAACTAGATAACAAACTGGATAACAATACTTAAATAACAGGCACACTGAGACAATATCACAGCAGGGTATCACAGAGAAATAATGTCCTCAGGTAGGAAAACCTTAGTAGCCCGCCATGGCACCGGTGTAAGGACCCGGCCCAAGAATCATGGGAGAGGCGGACATTGGAGCTGGAGCTCGTGAACCCTGCAAGCACAGAGTGCTTCTATAGCCTGTCTTGCTAGGTAAACATTTCAACAAATTAAAAGTGTATAAACAAGTTTCAGAAGCCCTGGGTACATGAAAACAATTCAAAAGAATAAAAGTTAAGAATTAAGAGTGAACAAAAAAGAAAATAGTAACAACAAATTTAGAAGGTAAAACTATTATAATCAATAAATATACAGGAAATTACATGTTAAAGTTATAATTAACTGCTGTGACATAAGTAATAGTACAGTACAAAACAAAAGGTAAGTCTAGAAAACCTTTGGTTTAAAAAAACAAAAGAAACTCATATAACCAAGTACAAAAAAATTAAGATAAGGTCAGAATTTCAACTTTAAAGACTAACAGTAAGTAAAAGCAAGCACAAAAGGAGTTGGAACCTTTAGTAAAAGTAGCAGGGACATCTGGGTCAAGCAGAGAGAGCTTAATATAAACATTTGGTGGTACATAAAAAAAAATAATAACCATAATACAAGACAACTACCAAGGAAACTAAAATTATGGAAAAACTTATAAAATACACTATGTAGAGTTAATTCCTGAACCGAATTAGCTGAAACTTTCTGAAAAGCAGGGGAAAAGCTCCCTGCAGCTATAATAAGGTAAATCCCCCCTGAAAATTTAGGGAAACAAAAGATAGCCTAAGAAAACCCTTTGATCTAGGCTTATATTAAACTCTAGGCCTATCTAGGCTAAAAACTTAAACTTAGAAACAGGGTGAAAACAGTTTGCCTAGAGTTGACAGAATAAAAGTTAAATCCGGAAAACATAAATCCCAATTTAAATTCCCCCAAATAACAGTTAGCCTAAGAAACAAAAAGCAATGGGAAAAGTTAAAGTTGCCAGTTTCAAGGGTCAGTAAAAAAAAATTTAGCGGCCTCCTAAGGCTGGGAGAAAAGGAGACAATTTACTAAATAACACATAACTAATAAATACAAAACTAGAATCCCCAGAACCTATAACTTAAATTCAGAACCACACGCTTATTGAGGTTAACCTGCTAAACGAACAAATATAAGTAAAATATAAATAGCGAACAGTTACTCACTCGTCAGTTGACACAGCCGTGTTTAGCCAGACATTTGGGGCAAAACAAAACCCAAAACTAAATAAAAGGGTAAAAACAAAATAAACTTCACTAGTAACGGTCTGAACAGAAGTGAAAGTCGCTACTCTCTCGATCCAGTCGCAGACGACACCAAAGCCTCGAAGAGTCAAAGAGAGCAAACAAAACACCAACAACAAAATAAAACACTATAACAAAAAGGAGTCGGGAAAACCGAAGGGGGCACGAGAATTTGACCCGGCTCAGACACCCCCCGCCCAAAAGGGAGACTCCCCTCTCCAACAAGGAAACTCAAGAAGCTCTCCCCAGTTAAGGAATTCCCCGGCAAGGCTTTAGATGAGAAATATGTGCCTTTCGATAAACCTTGCCGGTTTGGGGATCTCCAAACAGAGCCGTCACCGGAGTCAGAAACCTAAAGATACGGTGGGGGCCTGTCCACCGATAAGACAACTTTGCAGCCCTTTTGTCCACGGCCGAACTGGTCGGATGAGCTCTACAATATACAAGTTCCCCCTCTCGGAAAGGGTTAGCCACACGCCCCTTGTTATACTTCCTCCTCAGCAATTCCCTAGCCCTGAAAAGATTTCGCCGGGCAGCTGCCCAAGTGCTAGCAACATCAGGAGTACCAGGCGGTGGCAGAAGGCCCCCAATCCTCCAAATATTAGCCAAAGGGTTGTTGGGTGGAAACCCAAACAACAACTCGAAGGGCACCGCCTTGTGACTTTCATGAACAGCTGTGTTAAAAGCAAATTGAATCCAAGGGAGTTCTTGGTCCCACGTCTCGTGATTTTTAGCATGGAAAGCGATGAGGGCTGATCGCAGATTACGGTTAAAACGCTCTACGTGGGAGGGCTGTGGGTAGTAAGGAGAAGTCGTCACATGGCGGATACCGTGCCCAAAGCACATTCTCTTGAATTCATTGGACAAAAACTGAGTTCCATTATCGGATACTATAGTGGCGGGAATTCCGAAATGTTGGAAAAGATTGGTACGGAGCACCTTAGTCGTGAGCTGAGCTGTGGCGATTCGTAACGGAAACAACCAGACGAACTTGGAGAAAGCATCTACACAGACAAGCAGGAACTTATTACCTGACTTGCTACGAGGGAAAGCCCCAACGTAGTCGATGAAAAGCTTCTCCAGAGGTCTCTCCGCCACTTCAGATGACAACAGACCCAGCTTAGCGTTCTGGGCGGGCTTGCTTAACGAGCACAGTTGACATGACCGTACTCGAGCCGCAATGTCCCGATGCATGCCCTTCCAAATGAAGAGGTCCCTAATCTTCGCGATGGTTTTATGTATACCTAAATGACCGCCCACGGGAGAAGTATGGAAATAATGAAAAACCATCGGTACAAGAAGACTTGGCAGCACTAATTTGGGCTTTCCCCGCTGCCTAGCTCGACAGCAAAGGGTACCTTGGGACAGAAAGTACGGGGGGTGGGCACCTCCCCCTTGAAGCTCACAGATAATATTGGCCAGCTCGGGATCATTTAGTTGATGAGGGAGGATATCCGAAAAGGCCAGAGGACAGTCAAGCAGCACAGCCCCACATACCGGCTCCAAATCCTGAAGTTGGTCGCCGGGAGTATGGTACATCCTAGAAAGCGTATCGGCAATGATATTTTGCGTGCCACGCACATGTTGCACAGTAAATTTAAGGGAAGATATTTGAACGACCCAACGACCAATTTTCCCAAGCTGACGAGGATGAGCGAGGAGCCAAGATAGTGCCTGGTTGTCGGTTTCAAGGAGAAACTCTTTATGTTCTAAAAACTTTCGAAATTTATTTATCCCGAACACAACAGCCAAACACTCCAGCTCATAATCAGATGAACTCTTTTTTCACAGGGTGTCAATGTGCGTGAAGCATAAGCAATTGGCTGCCTGACGCCGTCCACCTCCTGAGACAACACCGCCGCAATAGCCAAGGAGGACGCATCAGTTTTTAAGACGAATTTTCAACCAAGATCCGGCATAGCCAACACAGGAGGCTGCATAACAGCTTCTTTCAACAATTGAAAGGACGTCTGCTGTGTTTCACCCCATTCAAACTTAGCACCCTACTTGCGAAGCAGATTAAGAGGAGCGGCCAACTCTGCAATATTGGGTATGAAACGCCTGTAAAAATTTATCATTCCCACGAAACGTGCAACTCCCTTTGCATCTTTGGGGTGGAGGAAAATCCCTGATCGCCTGGGTCCGAGCTGGATCTATGCAGACGCCCCGGGTGGAAATAAGGTGACCCAGAAAAGAAATCTCACTTTGGGCGAAACTCACCTTTTCCGGGTTGACGGTAAGGCCAGCACCACGCAACCTAAATAAAACTTCCTCCAGATGGGTCAAATGTTCTTCAAAGCTCTCACTGTATACAAGAAGATCATCCAAATAGTTAAATACAAATTTAAAACTTGACGTCATGGAAAATAGAGTCTAATAGTCGGGTTAGAGTTTGAGCTCCCACAGATAAGCCCATTGGAACACGGGTAAACTGATATAAATTCCAGGGAACACAGAACGCAGTGAGAGGACGAGATTCAGGCTTCAAAGGTATCTGGTGGTAAGCCTGGTTAAGGTCAAATATGGAGAAAAATTTGGCCTTACCGAACCAATCAAATGCCGAATGTAGATCGGGGAGAGGTATCGAGTCAATCTCAATCTGGGAATTAAGCTTTCTATAGTCCAGGACCATTCTGGACTTACCATTTGGCTTAGGGACCAGGAAAGCGGGACTGGCATAACCTGAGCAAGAAGGTTCGATAACTCCATTCTCTAGAAGTTCATTAATGATGCTCCTCAGCGTTTCCATTTTAGGTGGAGCAAGTTTGTAGGGGTGAGAACGAACCGGGCGGGTATCAGTGATGCGAATCTCGTACTCAAGAAGCATCGTAACACCCAGTTTTGGTGTGAGTACTTCTGGGAAGCGGCAACAAATGTCCCTTATAGCCTCAGCCTGCTCCACGGTCAGATGCCCCAACGGATCAGGAATGGAAACCCTATCTCCCTCCGCTTCGACTGCGGCAGCCCCATGAGAATATTCATCCGAAAAAGGTATTGACACCCGCCGAGAAAAGCGAAAGAAACACCGGCCATTGCCCAAGTCCAAAATCATGCCAGTCCTCCGAATAAAATCAGCCCCCAAGATAAAAGGAAAACACAACTCCCCTGCCACCAAAAACCGCCACACCCAAGAAAAATGGTGGATTTTGATTTTAAACTGGACTTCATGAGTGATGGGCAAAGGAGAGCGAGACGCCGTCCAGCAAATTAAAGAACTAGGTTCAACCTGTCGGATGAGACCAGAGGCTGACAACTCCTGGAAAAAAAACGCAAGGATATCAGGCTGCGTGCTGAACCAGAATCCACAAGGGCCTTCCGGTTCACATCTCCGACAAGGACATCTACACGTGGGCAAACCGAGCAACCCGCTCTCACACCCAATGCAGCCAAGGAAGCAATGGTCTCCTTATTGGTGGATACCTTACAAGATTTGACTTTATTACCCCTGTTCTTCACCCTAGCAGACATATTTAGTCCGGCAACTATATTATTACTAACAATATTAGGTTTTCTTGCCGAAGTGACGGAGTTAACAAGGAGTCCAGTTCCAGGTCCCGGAAGATTAACTAGTCAGGAGGAACCAAAACTCCCACGTGCCCGAGGACAATCCCGCCTCAAGTGACCCCTCTGGTTACAACCAAAACAAGTTGGGGGTTGCCCACGCGGGAGTTGCACCCCCTGCCCTGACCCTGCTGAAACCCGAACCTTTCCAGGAGGTTCACTGGGCAGATGTCCCATCAATCTCTCCCTTAGGAAATCCGCATCCTGGACTCCTCTGGATGCAATACAGAGACGGTCTAGATCCGCCCAAGACGTGGGTCTTGTGCAGAAAACCAAACGACCACGGTCCTCCAGGTTGATTCCCTCCAGAATAATGTCCACCAGTTGCCTTTCGCTTAAGTCAAGACGTAGTATTTGGGCCACCCCTCGTATCTCGCCGACAAATTGACTAAGCGTCTCTCAGGGTGCCTGTGGGCGATAAATACGTTCAACTCGCAAACGCTCCATGACACGACCAGGTATAAAATATTCAATAACTTGAGCATGAAACTCATCAAAAGGTGCTCTTCGCTTGAGACAGTCAAGTAGGCGGTCACTTAGTGGTCTCAAGCAAAAGGGGGCTAAAATTTCCATAAGTACCAAATCGGTCATTCCAGGAAACTCCTGAATTTTGAAAGTTTCCTGAAGAAAAGCAAGGAGGTGATTTAACTCCAATCCATCGGCCTTGGGCATGCTCTGAAAGTATAGGTGAGAGTGGGTGGGACAACTTGGCAAAGGCTGAACTAAATAGACCTGAGACATCATGGCCATCAACAACCGTCCCACAACCTACATGATCCATGAACACAGGATGTACCGAAGACTTTGAACCTCCAATTGCAGCAGAAATGGCAGAGGATACCAATTCCGAATCCCGGCACCCTGGAGCAACACCCTGAGGACCTGCAGCTCCTCCAAGCTCAGCAATACGAGAATCCGAAATTGACAGAGTAGGAGGCTCCTGAAAGGAGGCCCCTCTCTCTCTGACGGACCTAACCTCACCTAGACTCTCCAGGGCTGACTGTAGTTTTTCAGAAGTAGTAATGGCCCATGCACCAATATCAGCGGTGAGTCCAGGAGCCTTATTAAGCAGTTGCACCCTGGCGCACCAGTGAATAATCTGGGAGCCCAAACGAGCCTTGGCCGACCCAGTTAAAGGCAGTGACCCACTATCAATGTCATCTTCTAATTCTTCCATCCTAGTCTTGCAGCTAGCTAATTCATCTTCCAAACAAAATGATTCCTGCCATGTCCTCTCTAAGTTCAAACAGGCCCTGAGCTGAGCTCTCAACCCCTTTACGTCCTCCCGAGCCTGCTGCCCCCTAGACACGACCTCAAAAACCAGCTCCGGCTTCCGGAGATACTCAGGCACCAAAGAGACGGCCATATCAACTTCAAGACAAACAAAATCTAACTTACTAAACTTAAGTAGTCTCAACTCAAAAGGCAACCAACTGACGAGGCTCAATAAGAGTACCCAGCTCCTACTTCCCTGAGGCAAAAAAAAACCCAGTAAAACCCCGCACAAATACAATACTATAAAACACGGAATAACTAACACACAAAACTCAACATTACATGCTCCCAGCCCGGGAAACCGCTTGGCAAGCCATAAACCACGCTCTGCTACCATCTGAGCCACACCCCGCTTCCGCTCGCCCGTACCAAGCTAGCTTAACAAAGAACGTGCTCCCATTGGAGCGGAGCGGGGCCCGACTCACGGAGAGAGAGCAAGGAAAGGCAAAGAAAGAACGTGGATGGCCAGCCATATTGAAAATATATATATATATATATATTATATATATATATATATATATATATATATATATATATATATATTTGAGAAGAAAAAAAAACAAGGGGACAAACGCAGACAAAACTACCCAGAAAGGTTGCCTACTCAGGTGCACCTGGAGAACAAAACTATAAGTGGTCAACCCAGACTTATGGATAAAATTAAAAAATCTTTATAAATTTAAGTTAGATAGAATTTAGAGCGCCAAATTTCAAACAGGACAAGCCAAAATCACCCGGAGTCCTGTGGCACAGGGCGGGTTCCTGAAAGGATAGAATTAACCTAAACTTAACTACTTAAAACTAGATAACAAACTGGATAACAATACTTAAATAACAGGCACACTGAGACAATATCAAAGCAGGGTATCACAGAGAAATAATGTCCTCCGGTAGGAAAACCTTAGTAGCCCGCCATGGCACCGGTGTAAGGACCCGGCCCAAGAATCATGGGAGAGGCGGACATTGGAGCTGGAGCTCGTGAACCCTGCAAGCACAGAGTGCTTCTATAGCCTGTCTTGCTAGGTAAACATTTCAACAAATTAAAAGTGTATAAACAAGTTTCAGAAGCCCTGGGTACATGAAAACAATTCAAAAGAATAAAAGTTAAGAATTAAGAGTGAACAAAAAAGAAAATAGTAACAAAAAATTTAGAAGGTAAAACTATTATAATCAATAAATATACAGGAAATTACATGTTAAAGTTATAATTAACTGCTGTGACATAAGTAATAGTACAGTACAAAACAAAAGGTAAGTCTAGAAAACCTTTGGTTTAAAAAAACAAAAGAAACTCATATAACCAAGTACAAAAAAATTAAGATAAGGTCAGAATTTCAACTTTAAAGACTAACAGTAAGTAAAAGCAAGCACAAAAGGAGTTGGAACCTTTAGTAAAAGTAGCAGGGACATCTGGGTCAAGCAGAGAGAGCTTAATATAAACATTTGGTGGTACATAAAAAAAAATAATAACCATAATACAAGACAACTACCAAGGAAACTAAAATTATGGAAAAACTTATAAAATACACTATGTAGAGTTAATTCCTGAACCGAATTAGCTGAAACTTTCTGAAAAGCAGGGGAAAAGCTCCCTGCAGCTATAATAAGGTAAATCCCCCCTGAAAATTTAGGGAAACAAAAGATAGCCTAAGAAACCCTTTGATCTAGGCTTATATTAAACTCTAGGCCTATCTAGGCTAAAAACTTAAACTTAGAAACAGGGTGAAAACAGTTTGCCTAGAGTTGACAGAATAAAAGTTAAATCCGGAAAACATAAATCCCAATTTAAATTCCCCCAAATAACAGTTAGCCTAAGAAACAAAAAGCAATGGGAAAAGTTAAAGTTGCCAGTTTCAAGGGTCAGTAAAAAAAAATTTAGCGGCCTCCTAAGGCTGGGAGAAAAGGAAAAAATTTACTAAATAACACATAACTAATAAATACAAAACTAGAATCCCCAGAACCTATAACTTAAATTCAGAACCACACGCTTATTGAGGTTAACCTGCTAAACGAACAAATATAAGTAAAATATAAATAGCGAACAGTTACTCACTCGTCAGTTGACACAGCCGTGTTTAGCCAGACATTTGGGGCAAAACAAAACCCAAAACAACACCCAAAACTAAATAAAAGGGTAAAAACAAAATAAACCTCACTAGTAACGGTCTGAACAGAAGTGAAAGTCGCTACTCTCTCGATCCAGTCGCAGACGACACCAAAGCCTCGAAGAGTCAAAGAGAGCAAACACCAACAACAAAATAAAACACTATAACAAAAAGGAGTCGGGAAAACCGAAAGGGGCACGAGAATTTGACCCGGCTTAAAAGTTACATATGTTTGTACTTAATTTGTTAAAAATCTCGTTATTCTGTTATTTTTCCTTCCCATCACAACAAAACTCGTAAGACAGATTAAGTTGCAACAAATCCTATTAAGTTACATGCACCATCATCGAAATAGTTTTCAAAACATAACATTAAACTCTCATGCAAAATTAAAAGTTATTACATCAGTTAATTCTCAAATTATCATGTACACAAGATATAGGTTAGAAATTAAACTTGTCCAGCTCTCGGATTGATGGGCTTCGGTAACGTTTGGCCAATGATTTATTTATTTATTCATTCTAATGATACCATCCTTTTATAATGAGAATAATACAAAAGTTAATGTAAGTAAATTAAATACTATAAACGAAAAGTTCAATTAGGAAATGTCCAAGATGGATTCTTAAGAGATATATGTAATAATAGAACATGAAATAAATACTTAAAAAAAGTAACAGTGACGGTAAAATATTAAAAACAATAACGGATGCAAAGGTCACAAAAATTTAATAAAACAATATAATGCAATATTTAACTAATTACCTTGACTTAAATACAAATTTAATCATACTTATCCTGAAAAAGGACAGATACGCAATAAAAAAGTTCAAATATTTTGATACTATATTTGCAAACTACTACTTTTGACATGGCATTGTTATGGCTGTGGAGGTGATGGATCACGAATGACATCTGTGACCTTGACCCTATTGAGATTCGGAGCTGATTCTCTCGGAAGTAGTTCTGGAAGGTCTAAATGGCTATTAAGCAGCTTAAAGAGTAAGATGCTGTACTATACCACTCTTTGGCCCTTCAGTGAATAAATCTTAGGGCGTAGGTCAATTATAGGCAACTCGCTGAAAAACATCTGGAGCTTCACTAACTCCAAGTATCCTGATGAAAATGTATGAAATCTGAAATTTATATCCATCTCACATTACTTATATATTTTTTGATAACGTGTACTATATATCGTCACAAAATACATTCTTGTGTGAAAAATGGTATATTAACTACTTGATGTAAAATCCTTAAGCTTTATTGCTTGGCCATCTTCTGAGGAGACAAGACGGATTTGAACATAGGAGAAAAATTTAATTATGTCTAATAATTTCATGAGTGGTTCATATATCATTCCAACTCAGAACCATTCTCTGTTTTACTTTATGGAATATATCTTATCTAATATATTCTTGGACGCTTCCATCGCTTTTATTTGGTCAGGTTTGTGACAAATTCATTCATGATTAGAACGAATTGTGGTATGTAAAACATTTGTTTCAGAATTTATTCTGCAAAGCAAGTTGGCAAGGTAACATTACATATTCCATTTCCACAGAGTATTATTTGTCAAATTCAGGTTTGTGTAATGTATTATTCATCCTAGCCAAGTAACGTCTGATTAAAGATAAACCTTAGAGGGAAATTGCATAACCATTCATTGGTTTTCAACGGAGTTGTACTCATTATTCGTGTAACTATCTTAATAACTATGATAATAATATGAAACCTATACCAATAATATTATGTCGAATCAATGATTTAATTTTGTATTATTTGTTATGTAATGTGACGATTGACGCTATATTACAAATTATGATTAAAAATGTATGTGCATGAAAAATCGAGATATAATTTATTTGTCAAGTTATGCAAAATTGAGACTATAACGTTTTTTTAATAAAATTTCCCAAATCATACCAAAATCACAATACGTATATAATTTAAAACCACGTTTACATAATATAGTTTGAACTTCTTAACTAAAAAATGTATACATTGGATAGAGAAAAACACAAATTGTCACAAATGTTTTTGTTGATCTACTAGTATAGCATATTTATTGAATGTTTAGTGTTTTATCTATCGTAATAATGTTTAACGACTCAATAGTATGATTATTTTATGACCAATAATCTAATTTACAGACATCATGTTGGTTTTAGGTCCAAG
This sequence comes from Homalodisca vitripennis, assembly GCF_021130785.1. Lineage (NCBI taxonomy): Eukaryota > Metazoa > Arthropoda > Insecta > Hemiptera > Cicadellidae > Homalodisca > Homalodisca vitripennis. The sequence goes on from NW_025776160.1 coordinate 133,762, forward strand.
CATTCCACCTCTCTTGCCCTGGAAACTATTGACGAGTATATTTTAAGTAAGTTAGAAGAACTGTTAGAAAAACTGTTGGATCTAGTTTATTAGATTAGGGTAAAGCCTTCGATTTAGTCAATCATACAATTTTATTGTATAAGTAAAAATTCTATGCAGTTAAGGGATTAACACTATAACTAATCCAGAGGTACCTCTCCAATAGAAAACAGTCTGTAGTAGTAAATAAATGTAAATCTCTTTGTGAATGATTTCAGTTATAATGTACCTAGTTTTAGTGTATTATACGCTGATGAAACAAAGTTTCTCTATTCGGGTAAATTGTCTAATGCAATCGAATTGTCAAAAACTTGGTTTTTAGCTAATATTTTGGTTATTAATGAAAGTAAAACAGAAAACACGAGTGTTTCTTTAAATAATAAGCTGTCTGTTGATAGTGACTTTGCCAAGCAAGTCAAACTTTTAGGTATTAACACCGGATTAAAGTGGGATGTATATGTAAATAATATTTGTGAGAAATTAACAAGAATAAACTACCTGTTGCATAAGTTAAGACCTAATGTAAGTCTATGTGTACTTTTAATGACATATTTTGGCCTTTTTAATACTCATTTGAAATATGGAATAAGACTGTGGGCTAGTTACATTCTGCAAAAAGTCTTTCTATGTCAGAAAAGGCAGTAAGAATTATAGCTGGACTTAATTATAATGATTCCTGTCGAATCAGTTTCAAAAATTTGAATATTATGACCCTTGCTTCTCTATATATTAGAACAATTTAATTAATATTAGAGGAAATATAAATACATTTAACAGTCAGAATTCAATAAACGAATATTACACTAGGTATAATTCTAACTTAGTCTTGCCAAGAATAACATTTGATAAAAGCCATAAGAGCTTTAGTTCCTTTAAGACACAGTTTTTAAGTAACAGTTTAAGATGTTTAACAAGTTACCAATGTTAGTTAGGAAACAGCCCATTAATAAGTTCAAAATTACTATTTATAAGTGGCTTATTTTAAAACCTTTTACATTACTGATGAATTTTAAAATTCTGATTGTTTAGATATTTTAAACTAGTTTTAGTACTTCGATCTACCAATAACGAAACCTACTGTAATAGAAATATTATGGTGAATAAAATCTGAATTTTATTCTGAAATACGTCTTCTCGTGCTACAATACTAATGTGACCTCATGGTACAACATCACTACATATTCTCAAGTTTCAATATAAATACATCTTCTCATGATACAAGACAAATACGTCTTCTCGTGCTACAATACTAATGTGACCTCATGGCACAACATCACTACATATTCTCAAGTTTCAATATAAATACATCTTCTCATGATACAAGACAAATACGTCTTCTCGTGCTACAATACTAATGTGTCCTCATGGCACAACATCACTACATATTCGCAAGTTACAATATAAATACATCTTCTCATGATACAAGACAAATACGTCTTCTCGTGCTACAATACTAATGTGACCTCATGGCACAACATCACTACATATTCGCAAGTTACAATATAAATACATCTTCTCATGATACAAGACAAATACGTCTTCTCGTGCTACAATACTAATGTGTCCTCATGGCACAACATCACTACATGTTCGCAAGTTACAATATAAATACATCTTCTCATGATACAAGACAAATACGTTTTCTCATGGTACAATACTAATGTGACCTCATGGCACAACATCACTACATGTTCGCAAGTTACAATATAAATACATCTTCTCATGATACATGACAAATACGTCTTCTCGTGCTACAATACTAATGTGACCTCATGGCACAACATCACTACATATTCGCAAGTTACAATATAAATACATCTTCTCATGATACAAGACAAATACGTTTTCTCGTGCTACAATACTAATGTGTCCTCATGGCACAACACCACTACATATTCGCAAGTTACAATATAAATACATCTTCTCATGATACAAGACAAATACGTCTTCTCGTGCTACAATACTAATGTGACCTCATGGCACAACATCACTACATGTTCGCAAGTTACAATATAAATACATCTTCTCATGATACAAGACAAATACGTCTTCTCGTGCTACAATACTAATGTGACCTCATGGCACAACATCACTACATGTTCGCAAGTTACAATATAAATACATCTTCTCATGATACAAGACAAATACGTCTTCTCGTGCTACAATACTAATGTGACCTCATGGCACAACATCACTACATATTCGCAAGTTACAATATAAATACATCTTCTCATGATACAAGACAAATACGTTTTCTCGTGCTACAATACTAATGTGTCCTCATGGCACAACACCACTACATATTCGCAAGTTACAATATAAATACATCTTCTCATGATACAAGACAAATACGTTTTCTCATGGTACAATACTAATGTGACCTCATGGCACAACACCACTACATATTCGCAAGTTACAATATAAATACATCTTCTCATGATACAAGACAAATACGTTTTCTCGTGCTACAATACTAATGTGTCCTCATGGCACAACACCACTACATATTCGCAAGTTACAATATAAATACATCTTCTCATGATACAAGACAAATACGTCTTCTCGTGCTACAATACTAATGTGACCTCATGGCACAACATCACTACATGTTCGCAAGTTACAATATAAATACATCTTCTCATGATACAAGACAAATACGTCTTCTCGTGCTACAATACTAATGTGACCTCATGGCACAACATCACTACATATTCGCAAGTTACAATATAAATACATCTTCTCATGATACAAGACAAATACGTCTTCTCGTGCTACAATACTAATGTGTCCTCATGGCACAACACCACTACATATTCGCAAGTTACAAAATAAATACATCTTCTCATGATACAAGACAAATACGTTTTCTCATGGTACAATATTACTGAGCATCTCAGAGCGTCGATGTCTTTGATAGTAAGTGTTCCACGATCAACGATATTGGGCTTCGTTTGGAATAAATAAAAAATAAAATGAACATAATTAGAACAAAAATTATTAATTTTGTCTGTATTTGTCAGTTGCTTTATGTAAGCTCCGACGGAGGCTATTTATCGTTAAGCGATGCAGGTGTCATCGCCATTAGATCACCTGTTTCTGTCACATCAAACGTCATGAGCTGATTACATTTTCTCTGATACATGTGAAATCAGTTCCTACAATATCTTTGAATATCAGAAGTGTATAATACGTTACTTGAACTTGTCTTATTGAATAAACTAAATCAATTTTCACTAATTTTAAATTATAATGATAGCTATTGTATTGTTACTACGTGATATCCAAAACGTTTATAATAAACCCGTTAACTACTGTAATTAACTATTTAAAGGCATTTTTGAAATTATCCAGCAAATGCTGTAATACGTGTTTGTCTCCTCACTAATTTTTTTATATTAAAATTAAAATTGTGAAATGAATTAATTGTAAAATAGAATAAACTTTAAATTTTAATACCTTAACTCTACCTAGCAATCAAGAGCAAAGGTTAATATTTCTGTCTCGAGGATGAACTATAGACGAACTCTTCACCGGTTGCTCCATCGCGCTTAGAGATTGTGTCAGAATTATCGTAGTGCGCTCAGCTGTGCACCTGATCAGACACTGAGAATGTTTCTTCACCTGGATTACATTATATTTTGTAATCTAGGTCTGCTGGTGTAGAAACTATATAAAGAGTTCGTTTTGAGCTTCTTCATCGCCAACTTATTTTAAATCACTTCAGACGAACACGACTCCAGATTCCAGGAGTCAAGTTTGTGACAGCGTCAGATTTCAGATGCTTCACTAAGAGGAAGTTAAACTAGACATACACATTGAATAAACTCTTCCCACCATAATTAACTAATGTGGTATTTATACAATGTATCTACTAGATCTTCATTTAAAACTATTATTTAACAAAATAAAACTGATTCTAATTCAAGTGTGACATATATAAAACATTTAAAACTCTTATTTAAATGTAACTTTTTAATTTTATGTTTCAAACGATTTTAACATGAAAATATTAAATAATATGAATCTGACTAAAACCGAGCATTGAGGTGATAAATTCGGGCTAATTGTTAGTAATAACAATTTATTGGTATTATTTATTCTCTTTTAAGACTTAGCTCTTGGCTATACTGGCTTGTTTTTGGTCACTGTGCCTTTTACTCCTATCATGATTGAACCTCCCCGGGATTTAAACCCGTAATATCTCAGTTAGAGAGCCGAGCCTGTATCCACTAGTCTACGGAGGAGGACTAATTGGTAGTTTATTGTTTTATTATTTGCTCATACCAGGTAGATTCCGTAAAACTGATGATTTAAACCATTATAATGATGTAGCTACCAAAATAGATTTATATCATACTGATTTATTTTTATTTATTAAGACATTGTGTTTCAAAGAAGCGAAAGATATGTATCATTACAATAATATGTTCTACATTGTTTTGAGAAAGACACTCAATATTTACCTGCCTGTTTTATGTTGCTTATCTTAAAATAAATGACATGTTTAAAAATGTTTTTAAAATTTACGAATAATGTAAAAAAAATGTACTTTATATGCCTTATACGCTTTCACATATCCCAACTTAGCAGGTGCATGGAGTTCTGAGAAGTATATAATAATATAAATACAAGTATACGAGTGAACATGAGAAGTCCAGTAACTAACTCCTACCAAACATGGTACAATTATTGTATTTTAATATACTTCAGAGAGGTTTATAAACCTTTTGTTCAATGAAAACTTTTAGTATTGCACCCATTTAAGTTGCGAGGAAAGTTTTTTCCCTTGGCTATGGAAAAATACACACTGTTTAAATAAATGAAACAGAAATTTACGTTTATTCAGATTTAGGTAGATATTATGTCTATATGTTTACCATATCTAAATCTATACTCTTTATAAACTTTTGAATTCGTAACTATTTAAATACATTAAAGATAACAAGCTACCAAACGTAGTAAGTGTATGTCATCATCTTAACCATCGAAGTGTACAAATCAGTTAACATATATTCAACCTTTCACTTCATCAGAATTTTATTAAAAGTTACGTTAGGTTTTCGGACTGTCCTAGAAGAGTTGCTTTTAAAGAAAATAGAAATATGCTATAGTATCTTTGTGGTTCTTACAAAGTACAATTAATAGTAATAATTAAATTATACTAAACAATGTTTATAAAAAGTCTTTTACGTATTTGACTATATTATTCGAACCTATTCAATATTATAAAAACACATTTTGATTATTAATTACTACTACCTTTTTAATATTATCTTGTGAAATCTCATCAGGAGGTTCCAATTGAGATAAATTAATTTTATTTATATTTATATTTTAATTTTTTATTCCTATTTTTCCAAATTTTATAATCTCCCATATTTTGTTGCTTTCACTATTCTTTTCCATTGTACAATCACAAATCTTGTAAATCGTCCGTAAGATTGAAAAAAGCTCGCAATTGTTGGTTTCAATTTATTATAAATGTACATAGAGACGATCGTATAACTGGGAAAGAACGCTCAGCTTGCAATTTGAAAAAAACAAAAATATTAATTTTAATACTTACTTCAAAATCATATTAAAAATTTTTATCAATTTTACATATCTAATGATTAAGGCACTCGAACGATAATTTAAATTAATTGTTCTATGTTACATAATTTAATTTATTTGGTTGCAGATACATTTTAAATAACTTTCTAAACTTAATAAGGATTTAAGTACGTTTTCCAAATTTCGCAATGAAGTGCTAAGTAAAAATATTTAAAAACAGGAGTACATTTAAGTCCTCAAGCTCAAAATTTGCTTATATTATAACTTTAACACAAGAATATAAACGACAGTGCCAATATAAGAGTTTATTTTTAAACCGTGTAAACAATTCAAGCCGGAGGAAGTTTTTGATAACTGCAATGTATTATTGTATATATTATAAATGTATAATACAATATATGTAATTCATATTTCGAAACCCGATCGTGATACAGTAAAGTGCTTAGTACAAATGATTTAGGAAATGTAACAAGTACTTCAGAACCCTTTTATTGAGGTCTTTCAATAACAGAGTTGTGATTTTCAAGTTTAGCAAGATTTATAGTACGTTATGAGTGGTTGTACTTAGATAGGTTTATTCTACGCCCGTTTGATGAAATCCAAAAAGGCCGACGATGAAGACGTTCGAAGTGAACTCTCTGTATTGATTCGAAGTCAGAGACACTTATACTACAATGGTGTTTGCCTGGTTACCCAGCAGCCATCCTCTGTAATCTAGTGTAAAAAAAAGCTTCTATGTCGCATCATGTAAAGAGCTCTTTTAAACGCTGATATTCATGCATCCGGTATGATTCCATTAATTTTTTAATAAAAGGTCTATCGTCTTTTAAGTCTCATGCCCGTCCTCATGGGCCACTGACCTGTGCGAGGATCTTATCAAACAGAATAAGGAGGATAGTTGATACAGTACAATGATGGTACTGATATAATGTGACAGTCAGGACCTACTCTATCTCTAACTCAGATCCAAAGTCCGGCATTTTAAACCTCACGGCCTTCGGCACTCTCCAATCTGTTACTTTCCATAATATCATACATACCAGCTCGCTAAACATACAACTACAACTAGCTTTGAATATAATACAACGATATTGCCTGAATATAAAAAGGCTGCCTCAAAAGCAACAAGGCTGAGGCCTCAATTTGTAATCGCTATCCCAGGTACCTACACCTATGCTCATAAACGAGAAATACTCAGTGCGGCCAACGATGCCAATATGGACGTCGAGTGCCTGGTGAGCCACACGACTGCAGGGGCCATCAATAGATTTTCAAGGAAGTCAATTATAACTGATGTTTCGGTAAGTAAAAATCATCATAGAAGGTTCTGGTTTATTATTAGATATTTCTTTGCCCCCATCCAGAGACACAGCTAGCACAGATCCGTTGCTTGAGAAGCAGACAAAGGAGATTCTGAGCTGTCTGACGTAGAGTGGACTGAAGCTCAATTCCGGAATTGACAATTCACTATACTACATTAGTGATGGGATAATAGATTAGAATTGATAATCTATCATCTAATCATTTATACATTTTGAACTATCTAAAACATTCGGAAAAAAATAATTGAAAAGAATAATCGATTATTTTGATTTTGTGGTGATAATAAACTCAAGGGGTTTGAACATTTTAAATTAATATCCCCCCTCTTCCCCAAAATAGAAAATATCTAACAAAATTATGTCGTGATTGATGTCAAGCAATTCAAACAATAAAAAAAACACAGATATATAAACATATATGTGTTTTAACTAATCACATTACTGATAGTATGGTTAATTACTCTTAAGAATCTCATTTTATCTAAAATTGTAAAAATGGAGGAATAAATCATTATTTTTTCTATTATGTGAATTTACAAGATTGTAAAAAATTATTCAAAGCTATGTGCAGCCAGGAATATAAGTTAGTTTTATTACTTTAGAAGTGTTTAATGTAGTATTAAACATCACGAACATAACACTATAAAAAAATATTTTTAAAATTCAATTTTTTAATAATAGAAAACAATTCTTTTAACAAATCTATTCCGAACTGGAACTTTACTATTCACAGCGATTAATAGGAACATTTCTTCAAAGATCTTCGATAATTTTAATATCACCGGAAAGTCAAGTCCATGTCATATTGAAGAAAATAAGCTATTGAAGGCTCAACTGAAGGACATGTCTTTGCGTCAGGGTGATTTGGAACAGTATTCCAGAAGAAATACCGTGGAAATTTTTGGTGTACCTGAGTCGGCTGACGAAAATAATTTATCTTTGAAGAAGACGGTGATTGAAATTGGAACAGCCCTTGGTGTGAAATTAACTGAAGACGGAATTGACGCCTGTCATCGCGTGTCTGGTGGCAAGAATCGACCAACTTCGGGCATAATTGTGAAGTTTTTGAGACGTGATGATCCGGATCAACTTCTGGCCAGGAGGAAGGTGAAGAGGGACTTCTCAACCCGCCATCTACAAGGCTACAATACCGACCAGCAGATCTACATCAACCCGAGTTTAACACCTGTCAGGCGAGTGCTTCTGGCTAAGGCCCGTAGGCTGAGAGTTGATTTCAATTATAAGTTTGTGTGGGTTGACAGGGTAGGCAAAATTAAAGTAAGGAAGTCTGATGATAAGAGTAGTAGGGTAATAGTTCTGAAAGATGAGGATGATCTAAATGCACTTGTACAGAGAGAGTCAGCTACTAAAAGTAGGTAAAATGTTTGGTGGGAATGGGAAGATTAATATCATGCTTTTTTACTCTAGATTTTTAATAATGTGGTTTGTTTATTTAATTTGTTTAATAATTGATAATTTAAGGAATTGTACTTTCGTAATTTTTTTCCGAATTTGGAACATCACATGTGAAGTATCAAGTAGTTTATTATACTCTAAAAACAATATGACGTTATTAGTAATATTTTATTTTACTAAAGGATTAGTGCTGCCTGATGTGAGCGTATTTTTTATTGTCTCTTTAAGTTACAAATGAAAAATAGATGTGTTGTGGCAAGGTACAAATTTCATTTTTCATGTTTATTTGGATTTTAACCGTAAATAAGAATGAATCCTAATGATGAAATAATAATTTATTATCAGAATGTAAGAGGTTTGCGCACCAAAATGCATACACTATTTGAGTCTGTGTTAAGCGAGCAGTATGATATTATTGCCTTAACAGAAACGTGGCTGACAGAAAGCATTTGTGATAGGGAACTATTTGATAATCGCTATATTGTATTCAGACGAGACAGAAACCCACTGATAACAGGTAAGGAGCGGGGGGGAGGCGTATTGTTGGCAGTTCACGGGCGGCTACAAGCATGTGAGCTGTCTGTGACGGTTGGCGATCAGCTGATTCCCCGCGACCTTGAATCTATTTGGCTGCAAGTGCGCATGCCTCATTAAAATAATATCTATTTGTATAAACATTGTTTATTTTCCACCTAACAGTAATCGTAGTTTGTATGATGACTACTTTAATTCTTTTGAGGATTTTAAAAGTAAGTCTATGTTTGATAATTTGTTAATATTAGGTGATTTTAATCTACCCGAAATTAATGGATTAAACTGTAATATGTTGTTTGGAAGCACTGTAGTTAAAAATCTATATCACTTTATGGCAATGCACGATCTTAAATCCCACAATGATGTTCTTAACTGTAACAGTATTACTCTTGACCTAATAATTAGTAATATCAAATCACTGTCTGTTGATTACTGTAACGGTCCTTTATTGCCTCTAGACGGGCACCATCCGCCGTTGTGTGTAGGTTTTCCTTTCAAATCCTTCCTTATTAATAATTTAACTAAAAATAAACTGATACTCAACACTTATTATTTTTTTAAGAAAGCTGATTTTTACAGTATGTTTAATAAATTTAGATAATGTAATTGGGATGAAGTGTATAGTATAAATAACGTAGATAGGGCTGTGGATGTGTTCTATAAAACAATTTTTACCGTTTTTGATCAATGTGTACCTAAAAAATTAATCTTTAAAAGTAAATATCCGTGTTGGTTTACAAAGGATATTATTAATTCTATAAAGATAAAGAATAAATGTGCTTAATAAATAAGAATAAATAAAGAAACGGAAATTCTCTAAATTCCATGAAAGTTTGTTTAAGGATCTCAGGAGAGGTGTTAAATTGAAAATACAATTGGCTTATCGAGAATATATTCGAAACATTGAGTATTGCATTAATGTAGACTCTAAGTTTTTCTGGAGTTTTATAAAGTCCAGACGCTCTTCTTCTAATTTAGATTTGGGCTCTTTCGAAATGAAATTTAAAGACAAAGTGGTTCCAGTTGATCACATTTCCAATTCGTTTGCAGACTTTTTTTCTTCAGTTTTCTCGGTTAACTCCGGAAGTAAACCTAACAATATTAGTACTGAAAACTTATATAGGGAAAACAGCCAAGGGGTTTTGTTTACAGTTCTAGATGTGTTAGCAGCGATCAAAAAATTGAAATCAAAGAAATCTTCTGGACCTGACTGTATTCCTACATATATAGTAAAGGGTTGTGCTGAGGTGCTGTGTGATCCTTTGTGCTATTTGTTCAATCTATCTTTAAAAACCTGTATTTTCCCGGAGAAATAGAAGGAAGCTAAGGTGGTTCCCATTTTTAAATCAGGAAACATTGAAAACATTTAAAACTACCGTCCGATTTCATTGTTAAATACATTCGCTAAGATATTTGAATCACTTCTCTATAACTATATTTTTTATAACGTAAAATCTGATATATCTCCCCAGCAGCATGGCTTTCTTCCTTGTAAATCAACAGTCTCTAATCTAATGGAATTTTCTTTTGACGTAGCATCTGAATTGGATACTGGTGGCAGGGTTGATGTAGTGTATACAGATTTTTCTAAGGCGTTTGATAAAGTAGATCACGATATTTTGTTAAGTAAATTGTCTTGTTTTAATTTATCCCCGCCTTTTATTAGTTTTGTTGAGACTTATTTAAAGCTTCGCAGTCAGTTTGTTATGGTGTCTAACACTATGTCTAAAAAGTACATTAGCACTTCAGGTGTTCCCCAGGGATCTAACTTAGGCCCATTACTATTCTTGATATATATTAATGATCTTCCTAATTATTTAACACGGTCTAAATGCCTTTTGTTTGCCGATGGCTTGAAAATATATAGAAAGATTCGAGACAATCACGACGTTGCTGAACTGCAATCAACGCTAAATTTACTTAGCCTTTGGTGCTTAGAGAACAACCTATTTTTAAATGTAAAGAAGTGTTTTGCGATGACTTATACTAGGAAAAAATATTTAACTCTACCAGAATACTCTATAAATGGCACTAAGCTACTACTAGTGACTCATGTTAAAGATCTTGGCGTAATTTTTGACTCGGCTCTTACGTTTGAAAATCACCTTAATTTTATCATTAATGGATGCCATAGGATGTTGGGTTTTGTAATTAGAAACACGATGTATTTTCATTCAATTGATCCTGTCATTAAACTATACAATGCATTCGTAAGAAGTAGGCTGGAGTATTGTGCAATAATTTGGACCCCTTATTCATTACATAGCATTGCTTCTCTGGAGCTAATTCAAAACAAGTTTCTAAGGTATTTATATTTTTAAAAGATTTCATGTTTCTTGTGAGCGAAACCTGTCAACAACTGTCTTAAGAAGTATTTTTTCTTTTGAAACTTTGTTAACAAGACAAAACCGATCTATTATTTTATACATTTATAAAATTTTACATAACTTAGTTGATAGTTCTTTTTTAGTTGGTAAGGTTTTTCTGCATGTCCCAAGAAATAATCTGAGACCCTCTTTGGGTTTTTTTACACCACGTTGTAATACAGTGCAGTTTTATAATTTTTCATTTTTTAAAGGTATTAGGTTGTTAAACATGTATAAAAATGAATTGGATATGTTTAATAATAATTTTAATTCATTTGTAAATAAGCTAAATATTATTTTTTAAACTTAAGGTAGTAACCTAGTTTTGTTAAAGTTTTAAATTGTTATTATGTATTGTATTATATTTTTATTTTTTCTCGTGCTGTAACAGAAACAGTTAATTTTTACTCAGCCTAATAATGATTTTGTAATTTAGTTTCTTCATATACGTACTTATAGTATATTATATTGTAAATAATAATTATTAACTTGTATTTTCAATATAGCTGTTTTGGGATAATGTTCCTGTAGCTATTGTACAAAATAAATAAATAAATAAATAAATATGGGGGATCATTTAGTTCAGTATGGCTTTAATATTAATAAATTTCACTACAAGCACGTTTAAAAGTAACAATTATTATTCCAATGATGTTTTGAATATTTTGAGCGAATAATCGAACGATCGAAAATTTCAATAATCGATTCCTAAACCTTTGATTGTTCCCTCACTACACTATTTTCAATGAGGCTAAGGTGGTTGTTAGTTTAATGCCTTGCCCAAACCGAGTTTGAAACTCAGAAGCATGAACGGTTATTATCTATATAGATATCAAGGTCGTTATTGCGTAAGCGTACATAATACCTATGACAACCGCACTCATTGTAGGTGTTGCACATAAAAGCCAAAGATGTAACTAGGAATTGACTTTGGGGAAGGAAAGGGGATGAATTTGTTTGTACGATTGGGGAGAGTAGATTGTGAAATGAACAATCTCTCTCTGGTTGAATGAAAGAAAATAATTTATTGTAAATATATTGACAATTTAAAAATAGTTCAAAGACTGTCAATTATCTTACAAAAATTTTAACCGGGGAGGGAGGTGGGATTAACTTTCTCACTATATTGGTGTACCTGTGAGTTATGATATACACTTTCTGAGTGCCGAACTTTGTAGGTTATAAGTGCATGTTTGTGTATAAAGGTTTTTGACATTTGAGAAACATGGTTGTCAAACTCCGAATTAAGTATTATACATTGTGTAACATACAACGATAGCAAATGTCTAAAATCTTATTGTAATTTAGAGATCTCGTAAATGATATGTATTACACTTTTGAAACAAGCTCATATTAAAGTAAAATTTAATAATATTTAACAATTTTCAATATATTAATGAAGGTATATTCATCCCTCCGTGACTTATAAAGATTTTATTTTCCAGGAAACATGTATTTTCATTGATCTGGGAGCAGGATCCCTTACTATATCTGCAATCAGAACGGATAATGGCCACATGAAGATATTGTCGACCGTAGGAGAAAGCCACTGGGGGGGAAGTGATATCACTAAATCTCTTACGTCTTATTGTTGCGAAATGTATAAAACATGGACGAACAGAAATCTGAGCGAACAAGACGTAAGGTTTATAGCCACACAGTGTGAAGGAGCTAAGCTTATTTTAAATAAAAGAGATAGAAGAAGTGTTGACATCACGCTACCTCCTCCATACAGGAAATGCAGAGTCACGTGGAATATTATTATAGGGAAGAATAGTGTCCAGTTAAAAAATATATCTAACCTTTTGATTAGATGCATGGAGGAAGCGAATATCGACCGAAATGAGGGACCTGAACTTAGAATTGTACTGTTTGGAAGATCTTCCCGGCTACGAAGCATTAGAGATGCTGTCCTTGAGTTTATCCCCCGAAATCATTTCATAGAACATTTTTCCAATGACAGACACTTTGTCGCCATCGGGGCCGCTCTAACTGCTAGCTTTCTGCTTGATAAGCACTGCAGACTGAGGTTTGCTAATGTTGTAATAGACGAGTTAATTCCAACCCTTGCGGTGCGGAGTCGTGGCGGAGAAATGTCTGTGGTGATTTTCTCCCGGTCCGTACCCATTTTATCGAATGCTGCATTGACCGCGGCTCGACTTTTCGACGTTCCAGGACACGAAGATACACGTGACGTGTTCGTAAGATTGTACGAGCTTGAGAGGTCAAATGCGAACAGGTACGTTTATATCGGAATGACCCAACTTTCCCTACCTGAATCTCATGATGACAGCTGCATTATAGTTTCGTTCAGAATTCACAAAAATACATTTCATGTCATGGCGACTGAAATGGAGACGAACGAGATTAATGAAATTGATATTTTAGAGAGTGAGGGATTCAGCGAAGAGACGCAAGCTCCGAATGTACAAGGTACGTATCACATTACATTAGATCTTTTTCACGTTTGAAAAGTTATAGTTAGCTAAAATATAAATTTGGTTAGGTGTTAACTGAAATGGTTGATAATTAGAGGTAAACAGCTTGTAAAAAAACACTGGTAAATTTTAGTTCAAGCAGGATGGGGTAAATACCCCTCCGTCGCTGTGAAGATTCTATTCTTCTTCACCCTAGTTACGCCATTTCGACTATTTAGTTAAATACATGTCAATTTTCTTTGGTACTTTCATGTCTGAAGACTTTAAAATGTTTAAATATCCGGTATATTTACCATGGTGTAGATCACCAGGAGGAAATAGGATTATATTGTGTTGCTTAGTGTATACTAAACCAATCAGATGACATTAAGTTGGAAAGTTTATATTCTAACGAATCGGCTGATGATAAGTTGGTCAGTGGATATTATGAACAATCAGATAACATTACGTTAGGAATTGGAATATTATAACGAATCAGCTGATATTAACTTGGTTAGTGGGCATTGTAACTAATCAGATGACATTAAGTGGTTAAGTGGATATTTTAACGAATCAGCTGAAATCACGTTGGGAATCGGGATATTATAACGAATCAGCTGATATTAACTTGGTAAGCGTAACTAACCTGGATGGTTTCTGAACTTTTACCTACATATAGTCTTAGTGACCAAGTCATTCTAGAGCTTTACATTTATTTATGAGGGTTAGGCTAATTTCCAAATAGGAAACCTCAATCGCATGTGTGCTATTTACGAGAAAGCTCATAAAAACATGTCTTTTGTAAATTGTGCGTTGTAATTTTTTTATTCATGTTGGAATCCTCCATGTCAAAAACGACATTAATCAAAATCACGATTAAAAGGTCGGGAGAAGGTAAACATTAGATTCAAAATGCTCACCTCAGTAACGAATAAAAAAATTAGTTTACGTCTTAGAAATTCATAATGTCTCAAAAAGTAGTCTTTAGTTGCGTACTCCAAGTTACACTTTATTATGGAATTTATTATTATCAAGAATGAAAACGGGGTTGAAGAAAAACGGATTGAAAGTTGTATTATTAATAGAATTTCGAAATATTCCTCTCCCTTAAGCTGATGTTACTATAACAACAAAATCCTCGGTGATTATTCAATACCGCAATACACAGAATACATTAACAAAATTACTATAAATTGTTTTATTTATTTTTATCAGCGGAGAGATAAGCTGATAAATTTATAAACCATTACAGGGGTGATAGAGTCGCCTGTCCCACCCGCCCCACCCCCTCACAATTCAAACCGAAGACACAAAGGCAGTAAAATAATTGATAAGCCGGAGACAAGAGGCGCAGGTGTGTGGTTTGATTTGTGGCGGGGCCTCTCCTCGAATCACTAAATATACATAAAAATTCCCGGCCCGAATTTAATACCTTTCCGTAAAGGTCGTCATAAATAACAAGCGATCCGGAGAGTTTAAAATAACAATCGACAGGGGGATCTATTCTGAGAGCCGGTACTTTATATATGACCGGCTACGGAAATGCGGAACGGACGGCCAGACTAGTCTATAGACAATAACCTTGAAACGAGACCGATCGAAGTAACGTCTGTAACAGCCACAGTGCCGTAACATTGAGAATGTTACGCAAACAAAAGTTCAGTATTCGATCACTGGTTCCGGGAAGACATTGTGCCAGAATCGTCCTCCAGCGCTGCAAGAAAAGATCATGTACCGTTGTCATTGAGTGTTCTTATGTGTATATGCTGTAGATAGAAGACATTTGTCTACGATAGAAGATAATTTCAAGGAAAGCGAAATGGTCCTTGTAAAGGGTAGAATAATTTTAGTTGTCTTCTATAATCGGAAGCGAGTGGCAGACACCTGAGAATTTAAAATGCAGCACCCCTCAAAATGATTCCTCAACTCAAAAATATTGAACTAAGGATTTTTGTAAAATGGCAATGGTGATCTCACGCAACTAGGAATCCAACAATCCTTTTTGTTATTTACCAAAGACTTTAAGATTATTAATTCATAGAACACATTAGGATGTCACTTCTCCTCACTATCAAGTGTGGAAAAAGTGTTCACCTACCGCTAAAACTCCATCATTATCAAAGTCCCGAGAGAGCCTTGCTAACATATATAGTTTCCTTCCGCCTGTGCGATAACTCTTTCTAGTAACGTTCTGAGAGTTAAAGTTGTGTGCATGGGTTCCTCTTTAGCCAAGGAAGAACTCTATGGATTTTACTACTACGACTGAAAATAAGAACTTTATGTTTTCTAAAATTCAATATTACTTTAACTAGATGAAGATTAAGATAGTTTCACAAATGCACTAGGTTCTGTTGTTTTTCTAACTAATTTTACTAGATGAACCGCTCGCAAAGAAACCTGCGTGGAAACAAATATCTGAGCAGCCATGCGCAGGAGGGGCCCCTCCGCCAATGGTGGGGAGTGGGACAAGCGTCTCCTCGTCTGTTGTATCAGCTGTGTGGATCGTGTCTCGCTCGCGCCATTTTGTTTACACTGGAACTACTTATCTATTCTATAAGTATATTGTATTTTTGTGTGCAGGCCTATGCAAGCGTAATGTAGCCATAGAGTATTCAGAGAGCTTGCGTTATGGTGCGAGGTTAGCACTAAGTGGCAGTGGCCAGGTCAGGGGATAGAGCAAGCGGGCGAGTGCCGAGCAGTGGTGAGGATAGTGGGACTGGGAGAGGGCGGCATCACAGCGACGGAGGGGTATTTACCCCATCCTGCTTGAACTAAAATTTACCAGTGTTTTTTTACAAGCTGTTTACCTCTAATTATCAACCATTTCAGTTAACACCTAACCAAATTTATATTTTAGCTAACTATAACTTTTCAAACGTGAAAAAGATCTAATGTAATGTGATACGTACCTTGTACATTCGGAGCTTGCGTCTCTTCGCTGAATCCCTCACTCTCTAAAATATCAATTTCATTAATCTCGTTCGTCTCCATTTCAGTCGCCATGACATGAAATGTATTTTTGTGAATTCTGAACGAAACTATAATGCAGCTGTCATCATGAGATTCAGGTAGGGAAAGTTGGGTCATTCCGATATAAACGTACCTGTTCGCATTTGACCTCTCAAGCTCGTACAATCTTACGAACACGTCACGTGTATCTTCGTGTCCTGGAACGTCGAAAAGTCGAGCCGCGGTCAATGCAGCATTCGATAAAATGGGTACGGACCGGGAGAAAATCACCACAGACATTTCTCCGCCACGACTCCGCACCGCAAGGGTTGGAATTAACTCGTCTATTACAACATTAGCAAACCTCAGTCTGCAGTGCTTATCAAGCAGAAAGCTAGCAGTTAGAGCGGCCCCGATGGCGACAAAGTGTCTGTCATTGGAAAAATGTTCTATGAAATGATTTCGGGGGATAAACTCAAGGACAGCATCTCTAATGCTTCGTAGCCGGGAAGATCTTCCAAACAGTACAATTCTAAGTTCAGGTCCCTCATTTCGGTCGATATTCGCTTCCTCCATGCATCTAATCAAAAGGTTAGATATATTTTTTAACTGGACACTATTCTTCCCTATAATAATATTCCACGTGACTCTGCATTTCCTGTATGGAGGAGGTAGCGTGATGTCAACACTTCTTCTATCTCTTTTATTTAAAATAAGCTTAGCTCCTTCACACTGTGTGGCTATAAACCTTACGTCTTGTTCGCTCAGATTTCTGTTCGTCCATGTTTTATACATTTCGCAACAATAAGACGTAAGAGATTTAGTGATATCACTTCCCCCCCAGTGGCTTTCTCCTACGGTCGACAATATCTTCATGTGGCCATTATCCGTTCTGATTGCAGATATAGTAAGGGATCCTGCTCCCAGATCAATGAAAATACATGTTTCCTGGAAAATAAAATCTTTATAAGTCACGGAGGGATGAATATACCTTCATTAATATATTGAAAATTGTTAAATATTATTAAATTTTACTTTAATATGAGCTTGTTTCAAAAGTGTAATACATATCATTTACGAGATCTCTAAATTACAATAAGATTTTAGACATTTGCTATCGTTGTATGTTACACAATGTATAATACTTAATTCGGAGTTTGACAACCATGTTTCTCAAATGTCAAAAACCTTTATACACAAACATGCACTTATAACCTACAAAGTTCGGCACTCAGAAAGTGTATATCATAACTCACAGGTACACCAATATAGTGAGAAAGTTAATCCCACCTCCCTCCCCGGTTAAAATTTTTGTAAGATAATTGACAGTCTTTGAACTATTTTTAAATTGTCAATATATTTACAATAAATTATTTTCTTTCATTCAACCAGAGAGAGATTGTTCATTTCACAATCTACTCTCCCCAATCGTACAAACAAATTCATCCCCTTTCCTTCCCCAAAGTCAATTCCTAGTTACATCTTTGGCTTTTATGTGCAACACCTACAATGAGTGCGGTTGTCATAGGTATTATGTACGCTTACGCAATAACGACCTTGATATCTATATAGATAATAACCGTTCATGCTTCTGAGTTTCAAACTCGGTTTGGGCAAGGCATTAAACTAACAACCACCTTAGCCTCATTGAAAATAGTGTAGTGAGGGAACAATCAAAGGTTTAGGAATCGATTATTGAAATTTTCGATCGTTCGATTATTCGCTCAAAATATTCAAAACATCATTGGAATAATAATTGTTACTTTTAAACGTGCTTGTAGTGAAATTTATTAATATTAAAGCCATACTGAACTAAATGATCCCCCATATTTATTTATTTATTTATTTATTTTGTACAATAGCTACAGGAACATTATCCCAAAACAGCTATATTGAAAATACAAGTTAATAATTATTATTTACAATATAATATACTATAAGTACGTATATGAAGAAACTAAATTACAAAATCATTATTAGGCTGAGTAAAAATTAACTGTTTCTGTTACAGCACGAGAAAAAATAAAAATATAATACAATACATAATAACAATTTAAAACTTTAACAAAACTAGGTTACTACCTTAAGTTTAAAAAATAATATTTAGCTTATTTACAAATGAATTAAAATTATTATTAAACATATCCAATTCATTTTTATACATGTTTAACAACCTAATACCTTTAAAAAATGAAAAATTATAAAACTGCACTGTATTACAACGTGGTGTAAAAAAAACCCAAAGAGGGTCTCAGATTATTTCTTGGGACATGCAGAAAAACCTTACCAACTAAAAAAGAACTATCAACTAAGTTATGTAAAATTTTATAAATGTATAAAATAATAGATCGGTTTTGTCTTGTTAACAAAGTTTCAAAAGAAAAAATACTTCTTAAGACAGTTGTTGACAGGTTTCGCTCACAAGAAACATGAAATCTTTTAAAATATAAATACCTTAGAAACTTGTTTTGAATTAGCTCCAGAGAAGCAATGCTATGTAATGAATAAGGGGTCCAAATTATTGCACAATACTCCAGCCTACTTCTTACGAATGCATTGTATAGTTTAATGACAGGATCAATTGAATGAAAATACATCGTGTTTCTAATTACAAAACCCAACATCCTATGGCATCCATTAATGATAAAATTAAGGTGATTTTCAAACGTAAGAGCCGAGTCAAAAATTACGCCAAGATCTTTAACATGAGTCACTAGTAGTAGCTTAGTGCCATTTATAGAGTATTCTGGTAGAGTTAAATATTTTTTCCTAGTATAAGTCATCGCAAAACACTTCTTTACATTTAAAAATAGGTTGTTCTCTAAGCACCAAAGGCTAAGTAAATTTAGCGTTGATTGCAGTTCAGCAACGTCGTGATTGTCTCGAATCTTTCTATATATTTTCAAGCCATCGGCAAACAAAAGGCATTTAGACCGTGTTAAATAATTAGGAAGATCATTAATATATATCAAGAATAGTAATGGGCCTAAGTTAGATCCCTGGGGAACACCTGAAGTGCTAATGTACTTTTTAGACATAGTGTTAGACACCATAACAAACTGACTGCGAAGCTTTAAATAAGTCTCAACAAAACTAATAAAAGGCGGGGATAAATTAAAACAAGACAATTTACTTAACAAAATATCGTGATCTACTTTATCAAACGCCTTAGAAAAATCTGTATACACTACATCAACCCTGCCACCAGTATCCAATTCAGATGCTACGTCAAAAGAAAATTCCATTAGATTAGAGACTGTTGATTTACAAGGAAGAAAGCCATGCTGCTGGGGAGATATATCAGATTTTACGTTATAAAAAATATAGTTATAGAGAAGTGATTCAAATATCTTAGCGAATGTATTTAACAATGAAATCGGACGGTAGTTTTAAATGTTTTCAATGTTTCCTGATTTAAAAATGGGAACCACCTTAGCTTCCTTCTATTTCTCCGGGAAAATACAGGTTTTTAAAGATAGATTGAACAAATAGCACAAAGGATCACACAGCACCTCAGCACAACCCTTTACTATATATGTAGGAATACAGTCAGGTCCAGAAGATTTCTTTGATTTCAATTTTTTGATCGCTGCTAACACATCTAGAACTGTAAACAAAACCCCTTGGCTGTTTTCCCTATATAAGTTTTCAGTACTAATATTGTTAGGTTTACTTCCGGAGTTAACCGAGAAAACTGAAGAAAAAAAGTCTGCAAACGAATTGGAAATGTGATCAACTGGAACCACTTTGTCTTTAAATTTCATTTCGAAAGAGCCCAAATCTAAATTAGAAGAAGAGCGTCTGGACTTTATAAAACTCCAGAAAAACTTAGAGTCTACATTAATGCAATACTCAATGTTTCGAATATATTCTCGATAAGCCAATTGTATTTTCAATTTAACACCTCTCCTGAGATCCTTAAACAAACTTTCATGGAATTTAGAGAATTTCCGTTTCTTTATTTATTCTTATTTATTAAGCACATTTATTCTTTATCTTTATAGAATTAATAATATCCTTTGTAAACCAACACGGATATTTACTTTTAAAGATTAATTTTTTAGGTACACATTGATCAAAAACGGTAAAAATTGTTTTATAGAACACATCCACAGCCCTATCTACGTTATTTATACTATACACTTCATCCCAATTACATTATCTAAATTTATTAAACATACTGTAAAAATCAGCTTTCTTAAAAAAATAATAAGTGTTGAGTATCAGTTTATTTTTAGTTAAATTATTAATAAGGAAGGATTTGAAAGGAAAACCTACACACAACGGCGGATGGTGCCCGTCTAGAGGCAATAAAGGACCGTTACAGTAATCAACAGACAGTGATTTGATATTACATTAATTATAATAAATCTATTGAAAATCTAAGAAGTGCAGAAAGTCATGTTTATGGTTTGACTTGTTGCTTGAGTGATAAAGATTTCTCCAGGAATTAGCCAGAATTCTCTTCCATCTATTTGTACGCACAGTATCTTGAAAATTGATTGACCTATATACTTTAGATTTTTCATGAAGTATTCAATGATGGTGCATATCTCTCCATGTGATTTGGATGGTTGTTTAGAGAATCCTCACGTTCCATAGAATATCTAATCTCGAGAACAAATTAAGCAATAGAGTTGAAATGTTGCATACTTTGATAGCACTCCTGGAGAAGGTAAAATTCTTCTACAGTCCATCTGTCCATCTGCGGGCATGTACGTCGGGCTTACGAATGGTATTTCATTAACAAATTGAGATATACATTTTAATTTTGTATGCAAATTTAGGTAAAGCCTGTGAGACGATACGGGATCTGACGTGATCCTAACTTGTATTGGGTACGTGTAGCTAAGCGACAATGAGTAGTTACTTTATTGTGTTGTATTTGTATGTATTCTTTGTACTCCATGAATAAAAAGAGAAAGTTTTTGGATCATTAAATTTTATTTTAACTTTTGCCGCCAAAAATGATAACAGTATTTGAACTTAGCAACTCGTTGAATGATCAACATCAGTTTGTCAAAGTCGCCTCTTTGTAAGTTACACAGCCATTTTTGTTTGGTGTCGCTGTACAGTAGAACAAACTAATAACGCTGTATCGTTTATTAACTAATAAAAAATATTTGTTTCTATTTAATATTATAAATTAAAATTGTACGAGGGAAAGCAAATTCTGTAATCTGAAAGATAGCAAAAATACACATCTCGTATTTCGTTAACTAGTAATATACGTATTAACATGGTAATTGGTTTATAACTGTTGAGCTTATTCAAACATTATAGTGATTAGCAAAGGTTAATTAGCTCACAACATTGTGCTTGTAAATTAATATGTTTCCACAGTTGCGAAGAAATAACCTTGCGAAGAAAAAATAAAGTGCCTTACAATTCAGGAGAAACTATTTGAATTTCCAGAAAAATTAAAATTAGTACTATGGCATTTTTAGTACACATACGTATTCCCTAACCAGTGTGTTTGATCTTTGATTTCACAGAATAAATAAAAACTAGCATTTCAAATTTCTGGCCACAAATTCCTAGAAACAAGAGAAATTGTAATGAAATATTCCTGTAAATGCCACTTACATTAGAAATCTCCAATTACGCCCAATAAGTTATTAACAAAACCAAACCCATTGTTGACTGAAAAAAAATATCAAGCCTTCTAAATCAAATAAATATGATGAGAGTTGGGATAAATTGCTTTCATTTTATTGTTCCCAATGCCATTGCAATGAATTATGATAACTCTGAGGGAATTTCGATGATGCAATTAAAAAAACCAATTTATTGATAATACATTATTCACCTGTTTTAATAATCTTGTATCACATTTATTGTAATGACAAATAATCTATCACGAATGAAACTGTAAAGTAGTTTAAGCAACGAAATATACTTGGAACAAGGAGCAAATATCAGGAACAGCAAAAAAGATGAAAAAATCAACAGTATTCCATTGAGTTGCATTAGATCCTGAGACCCAAATCCTGATTCTATAGAATATTGTAAACGTGTTTATACAGGGTGAGGCAGACCCCCCGTACACTACGTATAGCGGCCAAACCAAACGAGGTAGATTATTCGTAACAACTTAAACCCCCCTATTTCCACTCCAAATAATTTGTAGAAATTATTTTGAAATCTCTAAAACTCCCCAAAAGGGTAGTTTTTGGGGGGTAGGGGTGGTTTTTGGAAAATTTTCAAATGTAAAGGTATGTTGAGTTATACCTCATTTTAAAGGTATTTCTTCACTGATTATTTTTATACAAGAAGTTTGAACTTATCTTACCGCTTATGTACAGGGTACACCAAAACGTTAAAAAATCAGGGGTTTGTGGGTCGGTATTAGTGCACCGTTATATGTAGGTGGAGGTTGAAAGTGTATTTTCCTAAAACTCTTGTTCTTACTTGTGCCATAAAATCAATAATAACTTTGTTACTATTTGTTGAGAAGGAAAACTTGATGCTTCACTAAGGTTTTTATTGTTCGGTTTCCTTAAAATGTAAAAAACGTGATCGCGTATTTATGTTGTTCTTCACTAATCTAAACTGCAGTATGAGTGTCATGTGCCAGAGGTAGGAACAAAGTTTAATATCTGAATGGATTGTTTGGAGAAAAAGTATAAAGGCTTAGAGTTAAATTAAATAAATTTTGATCACCAATCTTTAATGGTTCTGAATGAATTAAAATAACGTCAGATAAGATGGAGGTTACTTTGTTTTTCGATACTTATTATCTTGGTCTTTTACTGTTTTCACTCTTGGGAACAACACACACAAGTAATGATGATTATTTAATACCTCAGCAATTGTAGGTATAACAAGTTTATTAGCGAAATAATTAAGTTAAAGTAGAATTACATCTGGGCAGCCATGCGGTCATCCAGAGGGAGCAGCCTACACCACTAACCACCGATGTTGAAATATTGAGGCAAAGGACTGGTAGATAAGTCTAGTTTACTACGGAGGAGCAATACTTCCAAGATGGTATAAGATAATATGGAATTGTTTTAGGAGCGCTCCAATCTCCACCCTCACCCTTTCTGAATATACCGTCGATCAAAAAGTTGTAATTTAATTCTTCTTACGCCTCAATTATATTAACAAAGAAGTAATAACAATTAATTCATCACAAGAACAAAGTATTTTTATCCCTCCAGGAACAATTTAAATGAAGATGGCTGTTAAAGTAATAAAGAAAGGTTCTCAGTAAAGTAATCCAATTAGATCCAAAAAGGTCCGTCCGCGTTTCAATCACAGTGGATGTAGAATATTATTTATCCTTGCAAAAATTTATTTTGCCTAGAATATTTTATACTTAACTGATTTTATTCTACTTTTTTGAAATCAATGTTTATTTTTTTAATAGATAAGTCAAATTCTAAGATTCAATTAAATTAAGCCATGTTGTTATTTCCGTAATATTCCTAATAAATCGACCAAAAAGGTTATATCACTGATCTCAGATTTAAAATTAATTGTATATGTATCCAATTTAGGTAAATATGATGTGAATATTTTACATGCCGATTACGTAGTTCAGCTTTTACTACCAGATAAAAAAAATTAAATCTGATAATCAGCATACTTTGACTTGTGAATTAACCTGATGATGCTATATTCCATAGTATTCCTTTAGGTTGAATACTTCTTAGATTTTAAACTTTATTGAATACGATTGAATAGAAAACCCTAAAATAATACATAGAACTAATGCAGAACTTGTTCAGTTACTGATTATTTCTGAGTTGTTTCGGTATAATTCTTGTAGTATCATTAAACTCATATTCTAAATTTTTTTAAAATAAAACACTATCCACGCGTGTCCCAAAAGCTTTATTATATTAGACGAGAGGAAGTACCCGTGAGATTGTACATCAGTCGGATGGAACAGGCAACCTTTCTGTTATATCAATTAGCACACTAAAAGATCAGCTAGTTAGCAAGTGGTTATAAGGCTTAGTGGTTAGATTTATTTAGGTTTACGTAGTATTTCCTGTACATTCTTTATTTAAACAAATTTCTGCAAAATAAATTTTGTAAACTAAAATAAACTTTCAAAGATTTTCTTAAATTTAGCATACTTTTTACCAGTATAGAGAAAATTTTTTTAGTTAAAAATAGTTTTTTTATATAGTGACGAAAAACATTTAAATGGGGGATAGTAATTAGAAATCGATGAATCCAAAACGTTAACTGCAAACGTAATCGCAAATAAAAGTGTAGATTTAAAATTAAATAACTTAAAGTCAAAATTAAATCTAATGTTTTTAGAGAATAGTGGAGTAGAATATCATCTGCATACTGCAAAATTCATCCTTGCATTAGTGACGGTCCTTTCATTGGAGTAGAGCATGAAGGGAATAGTAGTTAGGGTCCTTGATTACAGTATAACTAATTTATATTGAAATAGATGCGTGGTTTGCAATTTGGAGAACTTGAGCATGTGACTTAAAATGTAACTAAGCAAAGAGAGAGGTACTTTAAAGCATGAGAATATCATCGAATCTCATGCTTAAACCGATGATATTCTTTAGTCTATATTGAGAAAATAACATTTTCTATGCCAAAAAGAAACACATATTCTGTTCAAGCTTTGTCCACCTCTTGATGTAGATTGTAAATATACAGAATATATTGTGTGCTACTCAAAGTAATTTCCCAACAGAGACAACACTTAATAAATATTTATAAAAGTTGTCGGGTTTAAATAGACGGACGGACGTGGTGAGTCCACACATGAATGTTTCATTGTTACCCAAACTTTATTTTGTCGAGTATTCACTGCCACAATATTTACTTGTTGCATATCAATTTCTGTTTAATTATATGGAGATTAGGCTCTACACTAGTCCTGTTATGTATAAAATAACAAAGAATTATTGAATTGAATAATAATATGAAATTTTTATAACATTAAAAGTGTAGCTCACGCCTCCAATACTACACAATGTTACTTATATTTTACATATAACATTTAAAAAATAATCATTAGTAAGAAAATCAATACTTTCCCAAAATAATGTATTTTGTAACGGCCACCCACACATATCAACAACTATAACACAAGCAATCTGTCTGTTATGTTCATTCATTTCGGAAATGACCTATACAAAAGCAATGTGTTTATTCTATACTCATAAAAGCTACTGCATAAACACATTACAGCATATAAAAATAATTTAATAACAATACAAGTTATTAAATAATTAAGTTATGAAATTTTCAAAATTCACCGTTACTTTATTTGATTTAACTAAATATAAACTTTATTTTTATATATACATATAGCATACTGTGCTGTCATAGAATATTACCTCATGTATTTTTAATGACATATGTTTTTATTTAGTACAAAATTGTTTATGTTACTATTGTTATTATTACTTTTATTCAGTTGTGTGAGTCCGAAGATGTACTCTTTGAGTACTAAAGGCCTCACAAAAATAAAAACTTTATATTATTGGAGAGTTTGTTTAAATTAATAACTAATATAAGATTGTATTGTTTAAAAAAATTAAATTTGTGGTGTCTTTTAAATCTTGGCGTCTTTCTGGTGGAACGATAAGATCCATACTTGTCTATAATGCTTGCTTCATGTAAATCGATGCCTTATCAATGCATCTAAAAATTCTAATTAGTGACGTATAGCACATTTTTAGAGAGCATGCAAACAAATCTGTTAGTATAGATCAAAATAGGTAACCTCCAACCAAGGAATACTTATTTCCAGATTAATTTTTCCCTTAGAACTCCTTCCACTCCAACTTGATCTGAGGCGTAGTTGCCAGGCACCCTTATAGATTTCATGACGTTATCAAACAAGAGGCGTAAATTTAGAAACATGTTACAGTAAAGTAAATATAGGCAAAAATGTATATATAATTTGCAAATTACTCTAATTAAAAATTTTCTAAATATTTTACGGTTCGCTTAGCAAAAAACTCAAAATAATATTGAAATTTTATGACTAATTTAATTATCATTGAAGTTTCAAAAAATAATTTTAATATTAGCCTATTAGGAAGTAATTATCTAGGTAATTAAAATACAGTTGGGTTATATAATGTTTTGAGTACATTTATTTCGGAAATCAAGCAGGATATCCTTTTAGTGCATTTTAGTAACAAATAAAAAAGATAATTATAAAATTGTAGTTGAAAAGAAGTATATCGCTTTTATAATCATAATCCTACTTTAATGTTGACTTAACCCTGCCCAATTTCAAACTATAACAAAGGTATTAGCGAACAAAGATGGTGGCTTTATCTCGGGAATATTAAACTTTAATCTTGTATCAGATAAATCTGTTTTGCAGCGACGAGACAGAAATTTGTTATCATGGTGTGACAAGGGTTGGGGTGAACAAGGGATGGTGGCTTAATCTCGGGAATATTATTCTTTAATCCTGTATCAGATAAATCTGTTCTGCAGCGATGAGACAGAAATTTGTTATCATGGTGTGACAAGGGTTGGGGTGGACAAAGGATGGTGGCTTTATCTCGGGAATATTATTCTTTAATCCTGTATCAGATAAATCTGTTCTGCAGCGATGAGACAGAAAGCTTTTATAATGCTTTGACATGGGTTGGGGTGAACAAAGGATGGTAGCTTAATCTCGGGAATATTATTCTTTAATCCTGTATCAGATAAATCTGTTTTGCAGCGACGAGACAGAAATTTGTTATCATGGCGTGACAAGGGTTGGGGTGAACAAGGGATGGTGGCTTAATCTCGGGAATATTATTCTTTAATCCTGTATCAGATAAATCTGTTGTGCAGCGATGAGACAGAAATTTGTTATCATGGTGTGACAAGGGTTGGGGTGGACAAAGGATGGTGGCTTTATCTCGGGAATATTATTCTTTAATCCTGTATCAGATAAATCTGTTCTGCAGCGATGAGACAGAAAGCTTTTATAATGCTTTGACATGGGTTGGGGTGAACAAAGGATGGTGGCTTAATCTCGGGAATATTATTCTTTAATCCTGTATCAGATAAATCTGTTCTGCAGCGACGAGACAGAAATTTGTTATCATGGCGTGACAAGGGTTGGGGTGAACAAGGGATGGTGGCTTAATCTCGGGAATATTATTCTTTAATCCTGTATCAGATAAATCTGTTGTGCAGCGATGAGACAGAAATTTGTTATCATGGTGTGACAAGGGTTGGGGTGGACAAAGGATGGTGGCTTTATCTCGGGAATATTATTCTTTAATCCTGTATCAGATAAATCTGTTCTGCAGCGATGAGACAGAAAGCTTTTATAATGCTTTGACATGGGTTGGGGTGAACAAAGGATGGTGGCTTAATCTCGGGAATATTATTCTTTAATCCTGTATCAGATAAATCTGTTCTGCAGCGATGAGACAGAAAGCTTTTATAATGCTTTGACATGGGTTGGGGTGAACAAAGGATGGTGGCTTAATCTCGGGAATATTATTCTTTAATCCTGTATCAGATAAATCTGTTCTGCAGCGATGAGACAGAAACTTGTTATCAAGCTGTGACAAGGGTTGGGGTGAACAAAGGATGGTGGCTTAATCTCGGGAATATTATTCTTTAATCCTGTATCAGATAAATCTGTTCTGCAGCGATGAGACAGAAACTTGTTATCAAGCTGTGACAAGGGTTGGGGTGGACAAAGGATGGTGGCTTTATCTCGAGAATATTAAACTTTAATCCTGTATCAGATTATAGCTGTACTGTAGCGATGGGACAGAGAGCTATTGTCATCATTCACTGACAAGGGTTGGGGTGAACAAAAGATAGTGGCTTAGTCTCGGGAATATTAAACTTTAATCCTGTATCAGATAAATCTGTTCTACAGCGATGGGACAGAAAGCTATTATCATCTTGCATTGACAAGGTCGGGGTAACAAAAGATGGTGGTTTTATTTCGGGAATATTAAACTTTAATCCTGTATCAGATTATAGCCTTTCTGCAGATTATGCACTGACAAGGGCTCTAATACATTAGAACAGAATAATTTATACTCGTATGCAGTCTCATGGAAATAAGACCTAATCCTAAACATGCTGTGAATATCCTTCTTTACTACTCAATATTACCGTCATGGTGGGAGATTATATTTATAGATAAATCGCACCATTGGAGAACTACTCGGTTTTACCCTTTGGTGTCCTCAAATATATTTTTTTTTTTTATACAGGGTGAGGCAAACCACCCGTACAGTACGTATAGCGGCCAAATCAAACGAGGTAGATTATTCGTAACAACTTAAACCCCTCTATTTCCACACCAAAGAATTTGGAGAAATTATTTTGAAATCTCTAAAACTCCCCAAAAGTAGTTTTTGGGGGGTAGGGGTGGTTTTTGGAAAATTTTCAAATGTAAAGGTATGTTGAGTTATACCTCATTTTAAAGGCATTTCTTCACTGATTATTTTTATACAAGAAGTTTGAACTTATCTTGCCGCTTATGTACAGGGTACACCAAAACGTTAAAAAATCAGGGGTTTGTGGGTAAATTTATTGCAACTACCTGCAAAAATGTAGAGAGACGATATTTTTATTGAAAACTAATGATGAGATGGCTTATCGAAAAATATCATCAAATGCCACCCTACACCAAAATTTACACATTTTAAAAATACATGGAATTTTAAAATACTTAACAGCCCCAATCTAAAAAAATCAAATAGCAACCTAGGTTGTGTTAAACATCATTAGAAAGGTCTTTAAAAAATAAACATTTTCTACACTTAAAGTTTGTCTCTATCTCCAATGGTTTCAAAACTGTAGTACAAAAATAGATTTTTTAATAACTTTACTCAATGTATTTATTATAAAAGTCAGTGCAATGTGCAAGTAAAAAAAAGTTCGAACAGTAAACTCGTCTCTTATGTTTATGATTGAAAAAATACTGTATCAAATTTTTAAAATAGTCTTTTAAAATTTAAAAAGGTATTGGAAAACTGTAAACTACAATGTCTTACGATAAGTGCTGAGTTCTCTCATGAAATAGGAAAATTACCCAGTTATTAAATTAGTACATTTTCAATTATAAAAAGTTTTACACTTAAATTACACAAAATGTATAGGAGAAAACCTGTTGTTATTTAATCATTAATGTGAGTGCCATGGAAGGAAGGAGTATCCTGTCATTATTTAACAAAATAAACACTTCAAACTGGCTTTGAAACAAATCTACTATGTTACAGCATCATCATGGTAAACTATCAATATGACAATTATCAAACTAAAACCAACAATAACCTAGTAACTGACCTCATGAAGAGTTAAAACCGGTGCTCAAACTGCAACCCATTGTTTTCCAGACAGAGTTCAATCTTTAAGGTGAAGCTATCTACAGCTCTAATTATCTCTTCTCTACTGGTCGTGTTTATAGCCTCCCTTATCCTCTGCATCATGTCCTCTGTAGTTGTTGGTCTTGATGTATACACTAGTTCTTTTAGTCTACGTTACAAGTAAAAGTCTGTACACGTTAAATCAGGAGATCTCGCTGGGTAGTTCACAGGGCCGCCTCTTCCAATCCATCTGTCATGGTATTAATAGTTTAGAATTAATCGAGAATCTTCGGCGTAGTGGGCTGGTGCCCCATCGTGCATAAACCACATACATTGCAAGACTTCCTCAGGGATTTCGATCAATAAATTAGGCATGTGACCAATGAGAAAGTTGATATAGACTACTCGGTCTAGGCGATCGTCAAAGAAGAATGGCCCTACAATTTTGTCACCGATAATACCGCACCAGGTATTTAGTGTCCAGTACCTTTGGTTGTCCACTTCTCGCATCCAGTGTGAGTTTTCAAACGCCCAGTATCTCATATTTTGAAGGTTCACTTCTCCATTACTCCTAAACGTGGCCTCATCCCACCACAGAATGTTATGGTAAAAGTTTTGATTTTGTTGTAGTTTTTCTCGAGCCCACAAACAAAAGTTCATTCTATGAAAGTAATCATCTCCATGGAGTTCTTGATGTAATGACATCCTATATGGGTGCATTTTGTGATCGTGAACGATTCTTAAACAGATCTTTGACTCATACCAGAATCAAGAGCTACTCTTCGTGTAGAATCATGCGGATCTAGTTCAAAGGCTGCCAAAACTTTGGGTGCCCTATCACTTCTCACGGGTCTAGCGAGTTCCTTTCCTTTGTTGTGGTCAGGTTGAACATGACCTGTATCACGAACTCGACTAGCAAGTCTTTGAAAAACGTTCCTGGAGTGATGTTCGCGGTCTGGGTAACGTTGGGCATAAAGAAGAGCAGCAGCTGAGTAATTTTGGAAACATTCCCCTAACACCATAAGCTTCTGGAATGCCTCCTCATTTTAGAACGGCATTTTAGAACAAACAAAACTTACACTACGTACTTTAAAAAAATTTAAATTAGTATCTACCTCATACTACGTGGTCACAAGAACAACTGAATAGGGAGACGATAATAACAGAGATTAGATAAGAGACTAAGGAATTGGTTCCAAAGTTCTTCCAGGGGCAACTCGTGTATTTGGGATTGTTAGAACACCACGGTTAGATTGCTTTAGAAACATGTTACACTGATAGAAATCCTGATGTGTTTTGTACTACATTATTTAAAAAAAATTAAACTTAAAAGTCCAACTTGTTTTCCATTTGTTTCATTAGATTTTGATATTAATACAAACTAACTTAGTAAAATTATTAAAAAATCTATTTTTTACTACAGTTTTGAAACCATTGGAGATAGAGACAAACTTTAAATGTAGAAAATGTTTATTTTTTAAAGACCTTTCTAATGATGTACAACACAACCTAGGTTGCTATTTGAGTTTTTTTAGATTGGGGCTGTTAAGTATTTCAAAATTCTATGTATTTTTAAAATGTGTAAATTTTGGGGTAGGGTGGCATTTGATGATATTTTTCGATAAGCCATCTCATCATTAGTTTTCAATAAAAATATCGTCTCTCTACATTTTTGCAGGTAGTTGCAATAAATTTATTTCGGTCTAGCATATATTTCGTTGCTTAAACTACTTTACAGTTTCATTCGTGATAGATTATTTGTCATTACAATAAATGTGATACAAGATTATTAAAACAGGTGAATAATGTATTATCAATAAATTGGTTTTTTTAATTGCATCATCGAAATTCCCTCAGAGTTATCATAATTCATTGCAATGGCATTGGGAACAATAAAATGAAAGCAATTTATCCCAACTCTCATCATATTTATTTGATTTAGAAGGCTTGATATTTTTTTTTCAGTCAACAATGGGTTTGGTTTTGTTAATAACTTATTGGGCGTAATTGGAGATTTCTAATGTAAGTGGCATTTACAGGAATATTTCATTACAATTTCTCTTGTTTCTAGGAATTTGTGGCCAGAAATTTGAAATGCTAGTTTTTATTTATTCTGTGAAATCAAAGATCAAACACACTGGTTAGGGAATACGTATGTGTACTAAAAATGCCATAGTACTAATTTTAATTTTTCTGGAAATTCAAATAGTTTCTCCTGAATTGTAAGGCACTTTATTTTTTCTTCGCAAGGTTATTTCTTCGCAACTGTGGAAACATATTAATTTACAAGCACAATGTTGTGAGCTAATTAACCTTTGCTAATCACTATAATGTTTGAATAAGCTCAACAGTTATAAACCAATTACCATGTTAATACGTATATTACTAGTTAACGAAATACGAGATGTGTATTTTTGCTATCTTTCAGATTACAGAATTTGCTTTCCCTCGTACAATTTTAATTTATAATATTAAATAGAAACAAATATTTTTTATTAGTTAATAAACGATACAGCGTTATTAGTTTGTTCTACTGTACAGCGACACCAAACAAAAATGGCTGTGTAACTTACAAAGAGGCGACTTTGACAAACTGATGTTGATCATTCAACGAGTTGCTAAGTTCAAATACTGTTATCATTTTTGGCGGCAAAAGTTAAAATAAAATTTAATGATCCAAAAACTTTCTCTTTTTATTCATGGAGTACAAAGAATACATACAAATACAACACAATAAAGTAACTACTCATTGTCGCTTAGCTACACGTACCCAATACAAGTTAGGATCACGTCAGATCCCGTATCGTCTCACAGGCTTTACCTAAATTTGCATACAAAATTAAAATGTATATCTCAATTTGTTAATGAAATACCATTCGTAAGCCCGACGTACATGCCCGCAGATGGACAGATGGACTGTAGAAGAATTTTACCTTCTCCAGGAGTGCTATCAAAGTATGCAACATTTCAACTCTATTGCTTAATTTGTTCTCGAGATTAGATATTCTATGGAACGTGAGGATTCTCTAAACAACCATCCAAATCACATGGAGAGATATGCACCATCATTGAATACTTCATGAAAAATCTAAAGTATATAGGTCAATCAATTTTCAAGATACTGTGCGTACAAATAGATGGAAGAGAATTCTGGCTAATTCCTGGAGAAATCTTTATCACTCAAGCAACAAGTCAAACCATAAACATGACTTTCTGCACTTCTTAGATTTTCAATAGATTTATTATAATTAATGTTTCAGTTAAAGTAGTTAATAAATTAATAAATTTTAGTGAAAATAATCCAAAAATAGTCTATATGAATTGTATTGATAAACAAGCTGATTAACCTTGTATACAAATAAATATTAATCAAAGTTTTATACACATACACATACTGGCGAAGTGTTCTTTCGACACAATTGTGTTCAGTTCTTGTGCTAAGAAGTGGTAAAAGGTTACAATATCAGCTTCTTCTGTACAATAAAAGAAACTGTAATATTAATTTAACCCGCAAATGCAGTTTAATTACAGCCGCTTTTAACTCTGAAATACACGATGATTGAAGAATTAATAGAGTCGGTAAATCAATGGTTACAGTTAATTTTAACTGTCCCATATTTCGGAAATCAAGATCCCCTGTTGGTGTTAACATGCCTGGAGTAGCATTTCCGTGTGGAATAGCACTCATCAAACCACTACTAGGGTCAATAGATGTGGTAGATTCTCCCCCTAAGTTACGAGACAATATAGAGTCTGGCAAAGGTGTAAATCTCTCGGCACGAGGATTACGATTCTTTCTGTTTCTAGCATCAATTCGTTAACTAATTGAATTGTAAGTTACGCCTCAGCCATGTATAAAAATACCCTAAATTCTGGACAAATGTATTTACACGTTAATACGAGTTAAATGTAATAATCACGCAATTGTTACAGTGGTGGTTTCATATAAATACCTTTTTTTAAATTTAATTTTATACCTAAGCTACGACAGGCTCTGCAGTTTGATGCTTGACTACTGAACATGAAATGAAACACAACGAAAGATAATACTTGTAAAAATATATATTTGTAACCAGTTTTGAGTGGAGTTACCGCGGTTTTTTCTAGATGGGTTTTTCATTATTTTACAAATATTAGTTCAATATTGCGTACTATTAGAATTTTGCCTGAAATATTACGATACGTAAAGCATGAAATCTTATATTGTTAAGAATCACTGACATATATGTGAATACTAAAATAAATAATAAAAGATTTAACAACTAAAAACTTTTTTATGAATTATTGTCCGCTGCTGCCAACTTATTACAAGTAAATAGTGACGTTTCAAATTTACTATTAACTTGCTATTTACCTCACTTTTAAAAAGTAACGTATTTAATGTAGGCAATAATTATTCTGAAAAAAGAAAACAACACATGTTTTACTGCTTCCATAGAATAATAAATGTATCGAAGTTTGAGCACCTCCTGGCAAGTGCTCGCATCCGTTGACAAATTAAACAGATGTGTGATGATATTATACGAATTCCTCATGGAACCTAAGCACAAGCACCAAGTAATCTTCCAAAAGGCATGATAAACGGACGTGTAATACAGATATTCCAATATGATTTTAAACGTTATAAAATCATAACCCGGAACTGATTTTCACCTTATGTAAATGGTTACTCTCCACCGTTTTAAGAACAAATTTCATAACAACGGATTTGATCAAAAACAATAATAAACAACCATGTTTTACACCCAGGTGATGGATGTAACTGTTTTAAAAAATTGCTTAAATTTAAATACCTGATGTTGCCTAACGTTTTTACAATTGTAAAAGGAACTATGAGTTACATTCATTGTACAATTACTTCTACCCTAGATAACATTATGATTTGGTAAAAAACAAATTGCCTTTCATGTGTAACATGCGTACTACTTACGCTACTTTGAAAATTATATAATAATATGCCTGAGAATTTTACAATATTACTTATTTTCAAACTTGCGGAGGGGAGGGGCTTTAATCCAAAAATTTAGTTAATAACTTAAAGCGTGTTTTGCTTTAATTCCAATATTTCCGAATCGGTACCATTCTCTACTATCCTGTAAAAATGTGTTTAAAATCAAGGTCGCTTACCTAAATTTAGTCAAAATGAAACAGATTAGAACAAATTGTTGTATGTAAAATATATGTTCCAGAATTTATTCTACAAAGCAAGTTGGTAAGGTAACATTACATATTCAATTTCAACAGAGCATGATTTGTGAAAGTCAGGTTTGTACAATGTATTATTCATTCTAGCCAAGTAATGTCTGATTAAGGATAGACCTTGGAGGTATCATTGTTTTTCAACGGAGTTGTACATATTATTCTTGTCAAACTGAATAGGTAACTATCTTAATCACCTGTGCTTTCAGTTTCTCCACCGTTAAGCATTGTCAACGAGTGACGTTTTTAATATTAATATAACAATAAAAAAGTAATTTTTGAGGAAGTTTTTTTTAAGTATGCAAATTTATAACTTTCTTTAAAAAAGATAACTAATGGCAAAAACTGTTTATCTGACTGATTTTTTTCACGCTTAGTAATTATTTTATTTGAATTAATACTGAGAAAACTACGTCGTATTCATCACACGTCACTAATTTTGTACAAAGTATAAAAAATCCTTATTCTAAAGGAAGGATGAATAAAAAAAATTAAAAACTGCAGATTCATTCCAAATTACTTGTTTTATAATTTTCTATAAATACCAAATACCAGTCACCGTTTATAGTTTGGCTTGCACTAAAAGTTTAATTTTACTCTTTCCACATTTAAAAAGATAAATTAACGCCAGTGATGCTATAAATATTGTTCTTACATCGCAATTGTTATCTCTCAATCGAAGTATATAACATTTATAATGAAATATATTGTATCTTAACCCAGATGATCGAATATATGGTTTATAGCAGTTCTACTCATGTTTAGCTCTGATTATATGGTTCCTTAGTAGCGAAAATACATTTTCTGCTATGCAACACTTGCTTACATTGTGTTATCTATTTATTTTTCTTTAATGTAAGTTGTAGCCTTTACTATATCAGTTTATTCACTTTGTAAAGTAACATAGAGTACTTTTTCAAGTATTTTTAAGAGCGAGAATTGCTACTGTATCTTAATAGTATAGTCATATATTTATAAAATGTTACAGCATAGAAAAATAATGTAAGTGTACATTTGATGTAATAATTGCAAAACAATAAAAGACAAGAACAAAGAAAACCGACAAATCTGCATTATTTGGTATTTTATTTTGTAATTTGTGATACATTTACATTTATTTTAAGTAATCAACAAAAGTTTTCATTCGAATGCTCAATTTGTACTACTTTTTAAATTAGTGATTTCAATTGTATAACTTTCAAAGAAGACATCAGCTTCTTGTTGCTTTAAGAAGAGACATTTGTCTATTTTCCTTTTTTGAATATCTTAATACTTAATTACCTTAACATAATGATTAATTAGTAATTTACACTTCCCCAAAGTACGTTTCTATTACACTTTAATTAAGGATTAAATATATTTATCAATTTCTAAGAATTGAGGAATAAAAAGAAACGTAATATAATATTTTAATATTTGAAAATAAGTAGTTATTGCAAAATTGTGTATTGTATCCAATATTACTTATATAATAATTTTAAGTGGATCTAATGCTAAAATATATATCAGGGCATCCTTAAATCTACTTGGACATTCTTTAAACTTTTTTTATGAAACTATAACATTTACGAAAGTTATATTATAGTGTCGTATATACTCAAACAGTATTAACTTGATGAAATAGCCGTTGTTCGTTCTATTTGAGGTGTAGCGTCAGATTTTGTATCTGAGTTAACCTTTTTATGGGTACTTAAATGCCAGTTTGAATCTTTTTTCTTATTATTCATACAGGGTACAAACCCATAGGGATATTTTGTCGGTTAGAATAAGACAAAATAGGAGGCAAATCTCTTCCAAAATAAAACTAAGCAGCTTTGAACTCCAGGCGCTTAGTCATAAATACAGGAATAAAATAAAACTATAGAACTAATTAAAAAAAAATCTCCGTTCAATTTTGAGAACATATTTATATGTTCTACTGCATATAACGAAACTATACTTTTAACACAGTAGATTATTCGAAAACAACCCGGGGTGAGTTCGAGGAGTGGAAGCTATGCCCCATAATAAAACTATCCTTTAACCTCCGCTTAAGAAACATATCGTGGAATACTAATTTTGTAAACAACCTCCACGTACTACATAAATCGTGAAATATTATTTTTGTGAACAGTCGCCAGCCCGAGATGACTTATTTTTAAGTTAACAGCTGAGATGTTAACGTCGTAACAGCTGTTGTATTAAAGTAGTTAATTTGTGTTATATTTGTTTAGTCCTCCACCGAAGACTAGTGGTCTTTGGCTCTCTAACCGAGAGATCACGGGTTCAAATCCCGGGGAGGTCCAATCATGTACTTTGTACTTTTAAAATAAAAACCAGTGCACTTCGAAGCCGCCATAGCTGACGCTGAGGCTAAAATGAGATAAAAAATAGAAATATATTTGTTAGAAAAATAGGATAATTGCTCTGTAGTTTCTGCTGCTATCTTTTGAATTTTAGTAAAACTACCTGGAAACCACGTGCTTTAAATCGTGCAAAAGTAGGAGACATTACGGTGGATTAAAATTGGATCCTATATTTCACTTTTAAATCCATGAAAATCGAGGTCTTATTTCTAAATAAAATTAAATATAACGAACAAACGTCTCAAAATACATTTACATTACCCACCACTAATTTCCATTTTAGATATTTATTCACGTAGTTGATAGATGTTTGCTTTATGTAATAAACTTTAAATGACGTATTCAAAGATTTGTAGGCGCAACTAGGTCACCACGCAACTACGCTCGGTGCTTCGAATACGCTGGCATCTCTGCGGTTAAAGCATTAACTATACAAACATTTGAATTAAAACCCAGCTGGAGATGTATTGGCTATTGAATTTGTCTAACCGTGCAATAAGCTGCGTCAGTTATAATTGGGAGAACATTACCGAACCCCACTTGGAAAAGTGTCATTTTTATTCTATGGGAATAGAGCATAAATGAGGCTACAGGTTTAAATGATGAGGTAGTACATAACAGATGACCAATATTGCACTAATCGTCGCGTCTGAGTAGATTTAGTGACCTGGAACATCACACCGTCATTACAGGTTACCTCTTACTACACGAGTTTTCAATGGGGCTGAATAGTAATAAAATACTATCTAGTTTCAATACCCGTAATCACGCAGAATACATGTAATTACTAGCCAACTACAGAATTTTCTATATTGAGTAAGCAATTATTAATAGGTGATCGTAATGATTTAATTAACGTTGATAATTGTTTAAGCATACAGGTAGATGAAGTTATTATACAAGTATTATACGTTATAGGGATTATATTATTTCTACTGGGATCTGTCATGAAATATAAATTATAACTTATTAACCGTATCCAGAGATAAAGACTTACACTGAAAAACTAACTGAGAATTACTATATTTCTTTAGATATACCGTAGCTGGAAAGGGTTGATTCAATGTGAATATTTATTTTAGCGGTGCACCTTCCTTTCTCTTTGTTTTGTTCTCTTAAGAAAGGAAGCGAATAAGTTACACCTAGTCCGGTATAAGGACCTTTGCGCTGCTTCTGGAGTGACAGGATATTCTGAATGGGTAATTTGGGGGTAAGGGCCGCCTCCTGTCAAGATCAACGTTGAAGAATTTAGGGGACTAATTTCAAGTCATGTCCTTTCAGAAGAAGGGAAAGCTAGCTCTGAACCAGCCTCTCCACTGAAAGCAGCCAGGGGGTGGCAAACCCTTATATCTAGGCTAGCAAGAACATTTGTCTCTTAGGGAACGAACCCCACCAACTCCAACAGCATTCTCCCGCAGTAGATGAGACCTATCTAATTACCTTTGCGCTCCCACAATCTTAAACTTTTGATTTTAGTGATGTTCTAGACATCAATAAGGTTGCCTATAGTGATACATCGGGTTTTGCTGTATTCAGTGTGGTTTCAAATGGAAGGCCAGTCACCTTCCTTTCAACGTAGCGCCTGAAATATGCCGCAGCAGTCACAGACTTGACTCCTGGAATCTTGAGTGATGTTCATCTAAAACAGGTTCGCGGCGAAGAAGCTCAAAAAGGATTCCAGATATTGCTACGACAT
This sequence comes from Homalodisca vitripennis, assembly GCF_021130785.1. Lineage (NCBI taxonomy): Eukaryota > Metazoa > Arthropoda > Insecta > Hemiptera > Cicadellidae > Homalodisca > Homalodisca vitripennis. Next base: position 172,872 of record NW_025776160.1, read on the forward strand.
TAGAATTACATATAGTGTAATCTTGGTGAGTAGGTGTTCTCGTTGTATAATAATGTACACAATTGAGTGCACTACGATGTGATAGACACAATCTCTAATCACGGTGGAACAACCAAGTTTCTACACGTAACGTATTTATGGATGGAACTGGAGCTAAACTCAACAATCACAATATTGTTGCGAAGTAACAATAACATTCATTAGTATTACTGAATTTTTAATTATTACATATCAGAAGTATCATGTAGTATGGAATTAAAATAATCAATCACGAAAAATAATGTAAACAGCTTTTTAAGTATTTCAGATTATTCTTATAAATACTCGAGTTTTCTAATGATGTCAGTATTTTCAAGGAAAAAATTCGCTGTTGTCGATATAATCATACTCCATCCCCTTCCGCATTGAGTCTCGAAACAACAGGTGTTATTCCATCTGAACCTGTTGTAGATTTGACCTTTAGAATCTGAGGTCAACAGCCACCTAAAGAAACCCAAACAGGTATAAACAGCAAGTACCTTCTGCAAGAAACGATGAAAGTAGTAGTCATTTTGTGGCGGTTATATTATAAATCCTTTGAACGCAATCATCCAACAGGATTGTTCAAAGAAACTGATGACAATTCGAACCCATCATCCAGATCGGTGATGTTTATAGTTTTATGGTCTAGACCCTGGATCCCATTCATCATAATTGTGATGCGCCAGTGGAGTAAACTTAGTTCTACTGCTACGTACTTAAGTACTTTTTGTCCGAAATCAATAAGAATAACAAAAATATGATACGACTCCCTGTAGCGTTAACAGTACTTGATACTTACTTGCTAAAAACTGTTTAAGACATTGAACTTCAATCCTCTTTGTACACAGCAATTTCAAGTAATTTTGCTGGAATGATATAACATACGAGGATATCATAAGTGAGGAACATGCAATTATGAATACGAATTAAATGAACTTTAATAATAAATAATTATTATTAAACAGTGCAAAATACTAATTGGATATTGGTCAAGCATAGTGAAACTAATAATTATTAAAATATAACATGCATAATATGTGATATTAATGTCACGTTTAAAAAAAATACAATACACATTTTATCGTTTTAAAAATACTGGTATAATACATTAAATAATATTCTTAATGTATTATTAAAAAGAAGACCATACTAAAACTTATAACCTCTGTGTATTTAAAAATAATTAAATAATATTGTATTCTACAAGAATTTAAAAACTCAGTACATTGTTGTAATAAGAATGCTGATAAGAGTTAGCCTACTTGCATCATATAAGTTTCAATGCCTTTTAGGATTTTCGGGTTCCCAAATGGAAAAACAGGAAGCCCTTAGTTGCTTGTTACTAATTAAGGTTGGGACACACATAACCGCACCGTGCCCGACACGTCAGTCGGCCGATCGTCGGTGCGGGCTCGGCTCGGTTACCGTGAGGCCACACAGGTCCGTATGCAGTACGAACGCAACAATCTCACTGTTTGTACTAGAACATGTTTCTTTTGAATTCGAAGTGACAGATACTTAAAAAATATTCGGAAGATTAAGTATTGCTTGAGAAAGTTGTTAATATCATTGTTGCTATTTTTATTAATCGCTGTGGTGAATGAAACATTGTAATGCTACAGTAAAGCTTTGTACAATCAGCTCGTATGCAAAATTTGTAAATATCATTATCTTGGTTATATTTTTTATCCCTAGAATTCTTGTTCATTGTATTTCATTGCAATGAATTTCGGCCAAATACACTGTAAACAGTATATTTAGTGTTTTTTGTATTAAACCCAAGAGCTATAGTGTGATGCCAGAGAGTTTGCCATGTTGCAAGCCCTTTTATAATAATTTGTAAAACATAGTAAATATTTGTAAAATATATACTGGAGAACTTACAAAAAAAAACTGATTTTACAAAATGTTTTTCTTTTATAGCTCCGAGGACAAATAATTTATTGCCAGAATTAGTCAAAAATATTAGAAACATAAATATATTTTCTAAAAAAATTAGAGTATGGTTGATTGGTCAAAATGATATTGAGTATATGTTTAAGATAATAAATTAGTGTATGGTTAGTCTTGTCTGCTAAGTTATAATAATATTTAAAGTTAGAGCATTATAAAATAATTATTTATAATATAATATTTGTGACATGTGTAAAGCAAAAATATGCTTTTTAATTAAGAAAAATGTTTATACATTTTTCATAATTCGAATTTAGTTGTTTAAAACCACTTAATGTACAACATGGTTTTCAAATTTGTTGTAATAAGAAAATACGCACAATAAGATAATATGACTAGTTTACTCTAAGGTAAGAAAATGTAATACTTTTATTAATAAATAAGATTTTGTACGCGAACACAGGATGTACAGTTAGTAGGCTATACTAAATAATTCACTAAAATATAACGTGTAGACTACTTAAATAGTTTTAAAAAGAAGAACGCAACAATAAACAACATATGATGCCGCTCGTAGACCGCACCGTGCCCGTCAAAATTCAAACTAAACATATCGGTGACGGTGCGGGCACGGTGCGGCCACGACGGTCTGGTGTCGGTGCGGACATGTGTGGACTTGCAGGTTGAAAACTGCGCTGCAATTCTTTCACCGTATGACGGCCAGCATACGGCCGACTGACGCGTGGGGAGCGGTGCGGTTATGTGTGTCCCAACCTTTAGTCTGATGGCTTATCCACTGCGGTCGCAAGCCTGAAATAATTGGGTCAGATGATATCTAAAAATTGTGGATTAAATCCTTGTTAGTAGACATCCAAAAGCATTTCCTAGTATTTTGTAGCGGAAAACACTTGTGAAATATTTATTCCTTGACTCCTTCCGACAAACACCAAATTGGTAAAGTAACGGAGTAGATTAATATTTTCGAATGAATTAGAATCATGTTGGAAATAGGGCATGAAGAACCATTAATATGACTATCAATTATGTCAAAAATAAATACAATTTATTAAACCAATTAAATAAATATATTTACAAGTTTTATTCATACTTGTAAGATCAGTTTTTACGGTTCTGTTGAAATTTCTTACGTATATTAACATTTAAAGCCTTATAGACTGCTGAATATGTATAAATAATAATAGCTAACCAATTAATAAAAGCTTATCAGGGTTAGCAAAAATTTTAGGAATATTAAGACATAATGCTAAATAGCACATTTTGAAGACAGTATTTCAGAAATGATGCACAAATGAATAATTTATCGAATCCCACAGGAAACAATGCAACTATGTTATAATATATCTCTGTGAGACTCATCTCTTGTACATACGTAACTTAGCTATACCGAACCTGTCTCTAGAGATATCAAACTGTGTTGAAGTTATTTAATATACAACTTGTCTCTAGGTAATATAATATATCTTTGTGAGATTCATCTCTTTTAAATACGTAACTTAGCTATACCGAACCTGTCTCTAGAGATATCAAACTGTGTTGAAGTTATTTAATATACAAGTTGTCTCTAGATAATATAATATATCTCTGTGAGACTCATATCTTGTACATACGTAACTTAGCTATACCGAACCTGTCTCTAGAGATATCAAACTGTGTTGAAGTTATTTAATATACAAGTTGTCTCTAGGTAATATAATATATCTCTGTGAGACTCATCTCTTGTACATACGTAACTTAGCTATACCGAACCTGTCTCTAGAGATATCAAACTGTGTTGAAGTTATTTAATATACAAATTGTCTCTAGGTAATATAATATATCTCTGTGAAACTCATCTCTTGTACATACGTAACTTAGCTATACCGAACCTGTCTCTAGAGATATCAAACTGTGTTGAAGTTATTTAATATACAAGTTGTCTCTAGGTAATATAATATATCTCTGTGAGATTCATCTCTTGTACATACGTAACTTAGCTATACCGAACCTGTCTCTAGAGATATCAAACTGTGTTGAAGTTATTTAATATACAAGTTGTCTCTAGGTAATATAATATATCTCTGTGAGATTCATCTCTTGTACATACGTAACTTAGCTATACCGAACCTGTCTCTAGAGATATCAAACTGTGTTGAAGTTATTTAATATACAAGTTGTTTCTAGGTAATATAATATATCTCTGTGAGATTCAACTCTTGTACATACGTAAGTTAGCTATACCGAACCTGTCTCTAGAGATATCAAACTGTGTTGAAATTATTTAATATACAAGTTGTCTCTAGGTATTATAATATATCTCTGTGAGACTCATCTCTTGTACATACGTAACTTAGCTATACCGAACCTGTCTCTAGAGATATCAAACTGTGTTGAAGTTATTTAATATACAAGTTGTCTCTAGGTAATATAATATATCTCTGTGAGACTCATCTCTTGTACATACGTAAGTTAGCTATACCGAACCTGTCTCTAGAGATATCAAACTGTGTTGAAGTTATTTAATATACAATTTGTCTCTAGGTAATATAATATATCTCTGTGAGATTCATCTCTTGTACATACGTAACTTAGCTATACCGAACCTTTCTCTAGAGATATCAAACTGTGTTGAAGTTATTTAATATACAAGTTGTCTCTAGGTAATATAATATATCTCTGTGAGATTCATCTCTTGTACATACGTAACTTAGCTATATCGAACCTGTCTCTAGAGATATCAAACTGTGTTGAAGTTATTTAATATACAAGTTGTCTCTAGGTAATTCTGAACATCCTTTTGATAAACTAATCTTGCTTCTAGTTTAATACATTTATATGTTAAAGTGATGCTAATAATTGAAGGAAAACTATATTTCTTAAGATATCTAATGTGGGAATATTAAATTTGTTATAATATCGGGGAGTTAGTGATATTTAATTAATATGAACGTGGAATTTGGATTCTTCACCAAATTATGTTTCCAAAGTATAAACAATCTTCAACTCTGGGATTTTGTTAAATAACATTCAAATACTTTATAACATCATCCAGGTGTAGGGGTTTACTTTATTTTGTGAAAAAATTTAGAGATTCAATTGAATTATGTGTCGATTAAAGTATATTGGACTTTTATTGGACGGATAAACTACCTGCAGTAATATCATCAGTTGGACAAAGCTAAGGTACGTACAACTACACACGTCAATATATTTTTTATATTTAAATCATATAAAGAACCAACCGGAAGTACTGATGGCCTCAAGGTCTAAGACATCGCATTTTGGATCTGAGTTTGAGATAGTGTAGGTTCAAAACCTATCTGTGACCATAGCACTTTTTATAAGTACCGACTCTGCCCCTAACCCTACCCACACACAGACCAGTGGGCTGTGAGAACGAGCAGAATAAAGAGAGGCTAAGTGAGAGTTGGTTTCTACTTAATGTAATGATCTTATGCTGACAGATTCCTCCAAACATTGATTAAAAACAGCTGAGTTTGGATTAAAATATTATAAAATACTTGTAATAAAAGAATTGCGAGAACATAATTCCAAGAGGTTCCTTCCAAGCGGGGATCCCTTTATAGGAGATTATACCTATGCAAGTGGCATTTTAATTTATTACACTAAATCTTTTTATGTCTTGATCCAAAAACGAAGCAGCAGTCTTACCCTCAAGCTATGATAAAGATGACTATGTTTAAAGTATGGAAATCAATACACAGATAGAATGCGTTCGATCTGTTCAGTGTATAAAAGTTGTTATTAAAGAATGGCCATTACGGAAGAAATCGCATGTCCAACCTACAGTAAACATTTAAAGATTAACATTCCACAACATTTTATAAGTAATATAATTTCAGTTTTATTATGTGCACTATTACCCAAAACATAATTGCCAATGATTTGAAATATATCATTCACATAATATACATGATAAAAATATCATTTATTTAATTCCGGTTTCAATTTGGTAACATTTCAATGATTAAAGTCTACCGAATTTTGTTGATATGTTTTAGCACATGGATTACTGAAACCAACTATGCAATTAAAGTCTCCCTGAAAGGCAAGCTAATCACAAAGGTCATGCATTTAAATAACTCGATCAAATTAAAACAGTTACAGATAGGTAATCAACTACACAGTGGTAAACTGTTATCCTTCCTTGACAGAACCTTGCTTCTTGTCATTATCCAGTGTTCCAACCAGTTTTATAACTATTCAACTTTCAAGTCCACTTATATTTTGCTTTACCTTGTTCAACTGCATTTTACAATAAGAAACATTGTTAGATTTTGCCCAATTTTGCTTAAAAAAGAACTATTATATAAAACTGTAGGGTACTAAAAATCTATCTCGCACAATTATTCATTTTAGCGTAACATCAAGATGTTTCTTTTTACTTATATGGTTTTTTAATGACCTCGAATTATTAGTGATACTTTAATATATCTTATAGATAGCGGTTACCGGTTCCATTGAATTATATTTCCGACGCCAATGTTGGGTTTCAAGGGAATCCGTCAACAGGTGTATATTTATAGTCATTGCTATTACACCGTTCGTTCTTAGCTTTTTTGTTCAATTGATTTTTTCCCGATTAAGAATATATATTCAATTGAATAAAAATATAAATAAATTGAAAATGCTAAGACTGAACAAAGTAAACAGCAATGGCTATATTTATAGGTTTGATTAGGACCTTTGTAGGAAAGTATATGTGAAAATACATTTGTCTGAGAAGCCTAACTATGTCAAAAGACAACTAAGATGGGTTTTATAACAGTCTTTTAATCGATAACAATAGTTACATTGAAACACTGTGTCTTATGTTTGTATTACAATACTGACCTAACACTGCATACTTTTACTTAATTTACTGTTAAAAGTTTATTTATAATAAGGCTTTTAATTTTAATATCTGCATACTTTCTTACTCTGAGCTCAACAGCGTCTGCAGAAAAGGTATAAATAAGAAGTGTTGTTACCATGAAACTTACTCTAGTTTTCAAGACTATAAATGTAAACAAATTGAAATAAAAGGTTAGATTTATTAAACATATGGTTGTACAAGAGTATGTAATTATAGTACTAATGCCGACTAAACCTGACCCAATGTCACGTTGTTACAATGGTCGAGACGGATAAATTAGTGACATTATCTTGGAAATATTTAACTTTAATCATGCGACAGATAAAGCTGTACTGCAGCGCTGGGGTGGAAATGTTGCGGCTCAACAGTTTGCTTTCCAGGAATATTAAAGGAACAAGAGTTACATTAAAATAATTGTTCTTTCCTTAATATAACAAAAATATCGGTTGTAGCTGCTGAACAGTCCTAGTTTTTCTTTTATGAATATTCCACTCTTTCTTTCATATAATTCACTTTAATCTAGTTAAACTTTATATTATTATCAGTTTATAATGTTAAATACTTCTAAATAAATTGATTCAAATATTTTTTTTCTCTAGTACGTAAATCATGGCGTTCTGGTTAACTGTTATTTTCTTATATAAATTATTCCTTTTGATTATTAACATTTTGAACTAATACACTTTAAAATGTAATATTTAAAATTTTATAATGTTTTCATTACTGATTAAAATTTAGTATGAAAATGATTCAATGACTTGAGTACTAATAGCCTAAAGCAATTAAACACACACGTAAAAGAGGTATAACTTTTAATTTGCTTCCTAATTTATTTGTGCAGTGGTACGGAACACGATGGATTTTCACTTTACAAGCGTATCCAGCCAAAAAAGAAGTATATTTAAATGAATTAAATATGGTTTTACTTGTAATAACAAATTTAAGAATATAAATAGTTTACTTTTGGTTGAGACTTTAAAAGTTGAAATCCTAATATTTTGAACAACAATAAAGTGACAGATGATTTCAATTTATTATTATAATTCAACGGATCAGAATGTTTAGTAACTGAACGAACAGGAGTTACAAATAACGCAAGCATTTTTATTTATTATGTTTTTTTTTTAATTTAGCAAACAAAGAATAGGTATACCAAATACCGAAAATTTTGACATGAAATATTTATTGAATAGAAGGGAGACCATCAGATACTGTAACCTTATTAAAATATTCCTTTGATTAAAGATCATGAAGAATAGTAATAGTAAATTATTACTTTGCTGAGAACAGTTTAAAAGGCCTTGTATTTATTCATAAAGGCATACTAATCCTTTATTCATTATGTGCGTCACATTGATATATTATGAAAATGTATTTTACATGTTATTACCATTATGCAAATTATAATGGGTTACATTGTCTTCCCAGAAATGTCTTCAGAGCTAGTGTTTGATTACTGCAAGAATATTCTAAATTTGATTCAAAATTTAAGAATATTGCTATTTAAATAATATATTTGTTGTTTAAAACTTGATCGATAAAAGTTAAAGAAAAAATTGATATCGAATAATATACATAGCTTTCTGAATATCTTGTTTACTGAAAAATTAAGTAGCATATCTTGGTTTATTTAATAAAAAAAAAATTGCATTTGAAACAAAATTATAATATATACTGTACAACTACAGATGTTTAGTATTGATGTTGGTCTTGTAGAGGTAAGAAATACACGACAGTACGTGTATAAATGTCACAACACATGCAGTTAGGTAGAATTGTCATTGTTGACAAATGACAGTAATGGAGCAACGGAACAGGCATTGCGCGGGCAGTATGACAACGCAATATATTCTAGGGTTTACGCACACAAGACGCTGCAAAGACAGAATATAATGCGCTGACAACAAAATCTGACAGTCACTGATTTGGCTTGTGTTTTGGTGGACGCTGTCAATCATTAACAAGATAATAGGTGTCACTGTGCATTGTTGTGTCTAGCAGTTGTGCTGAGTATGAGTAACACGGACAGCACACTAATCGTGTAAGCATTGCTCTTTATCAATCGTTGAATTTGGAATGAAATGAAAGTTATTGTTCCTTTCACAAACATACTTCATACAAGATAACTATAATCACTGGTTACATCTAGGTATTTACTATTTGAAAACAATGGTAATAGATGTTTCTCTTTTGTATACGATATAAATTTAAAATTGGTAAGCATTGTTACTGCTCCTGTTACTAATTTTCGTATGATAAGAATTTGAATAACGTCAACATAATGCTGACCAAGGAAATGACTGTACACTTAGAGGTGTAAAACTTGTTTGTCCTTTATGTTGTATGAGCTTACGCTTGGTGCTAAAGATGTTAGTGGCCGGGTATACATATAATTAACGATCACAATGTTGCAGAGAATTAGGAACCAAATCTGATATGGCTTTGAAGGGGAATAGTGACAATAGTATGGTAGTTAGGTAAATTAATTTGTCTTTATTTAGTATCTAGTACAAATTGAAAAGTTGATTAAGGAAACGATCACTTTTAAAGAATTTGCCATTTGCGTAAAACTATCTGCATAGACAATAGTGTCCTGTGATGATGCATGCACAGCTATGGAATTTGGCTGAAATGAATATTTGTGTTAATTTATTTTTACATGATTGTCTGCCTGTCTTTCCGTAGGACATATCGAGAACTAAACGATTTATATATAATACATTTTGCATAAAACCTGTTACGCAACATTTCGTGGGGCGTACTGCTACCTGGTACAATCTAGCTTGTAAAAGTCCATTATGTCTCAATTAGTTATGTTATAACGGTTCAAAGTCTCTTGAAGTTTCATTAAACGAATTTTATAGACGAAATGATGAGGTTCAAAATAATCTATACACCAATAAACGTTAAATAAAATTATTTCATATAGTTTCAATGTAAATCAAGATTATTATATCGAGATTAATTAATTGTTCACTCTGATATAAGTGTATGCATACAAATAAATGATCTCCGATTTATTAACTGCTTCAGGTCACACTATTCTACCTCGTAGTTTTTCAGCACAGTGAATTGTACATTTATACTAGAAATAATTCGCGACTAAACTTTGGCATTTATATTTAAAATATAATTCAACACATTATGCAAAATTGTATTATCAAGACTGTGTTATAAACACTTTCTAGTCTGGTTCGCTGAAAATATACGATGAACCCAAGTTATTGTATGAAGGGATTTTTCTAAGTGTAACTGGTGTAGTGGACTTTAGTTAATTTAGTTCATAGTAAAATTATATACACTGATGTATACATATATAAAATGTGAAACACGTACTGACAGGCATGGATCTTAGAGTTGTATATATTTTAAATTTTATGTTCCAAAATCTTATTTTGCAATTAATTTTATAATTTATATTAGGAAACTATCATGCAGGTGTTACTATAAATAAACAAAAAGTATCTTCATTTGTTTTTTTCAATATTAGTTTAAAATATATATCGCATTTTTTCAGTTTTAATCAGTGCAATTCAATTCATCTTATTTGGGTGGTAACCACACTAAACATATGTCTACCACAAAGGGCCTGTGGAGGGTTCTATTTTTTTGGGACCTATATTGGTGTGATGATCTTATGACCTATATGATCTTATTATCTCTGGAAGCTTATGCCCTTCAGAAATGGGAGCATTCTCGGATCCAATACTACTCTATTTGTTCTTCAGATGTCTTAGGCTCATAGAATCACCAGTCCAAGTCCTGCATTAGTTCCAGACTCACCAGAATTTTAGGTCTTTTTCTAAGTGAAATTACCTTGACTGTTGGAACCCTTTCTCTGCGAGCTTGCTGGTTTCTAGAGGGTACCATGGTCTATAAGCGGCCTTTAGGAGATTATGCTATCTGGTATAGACACTCTGTGGGATCTTAATCAAACCCCACACCTCTAGGAGTTCTCATTGAAGATGTTTACACCCTATAACTTCAAAAAACCCATATTTATGGAATTTCCCAAATTTTTGGGGATTTTAGGCGTATAGATGCACTAAAATTAAGTATATTGTATTTATACTGTTTGTAATTTTTTTATTTTCGTTTAACTCCTTAGTCAAAATATTTGTTTTCCATTATTTAGTAGAAAAAGTTGAACTTAGTTTTATATTTGTGGAGTTTTTAGAATTAGCTGTATAACATTTGTACTATTTCTTATTTTTGTACCTTTCAAAACTTCGCCGACTTTTATTTTTCATTAAATTGCAATATTTCTTTTGGAGTTTGCCTGTTAAGTATAAAATAGAGATTTTAGGTAACAGAACACTGATATTATAAAAATTTATGACGATTAGGTTAAAAGATCAATTTCTTAAAAGGATATTTATATAAGGTAACTGGGACTAAAATTGCTTAAATACTAAGAAGAAAGGTTGTATGATAAAAGAAAAACTGAAATTAATAAAACTTTTGAGGGAACTTCTTGCGCATTCTCATGCGTACAATTGTCAGTTTTCAGAGTGTTTCACAGCAGAATTGTTTTACAGGTATTTCAATTACTGCTTACCAGCAATCTTTGCAAGACATAGAATAAGTCGGAACGAGTTTGTTAAGATATTGTATTGTATTGATTAACTTTTTATTTAAATTTATATGTTTCCACTTATCTTATTTCTTTGAATTGTTTTGTGAACGGTGATAAATACCTGCAGATATCCCCACGAAATGGGTGGTTTTTGCGCTTGAAATGAATAAAAAGGCGCTATCATTTTAATATCCGCATTGTATCATCGAGTGTTTCTAGACATTAAAATTTTAATATTCAATAAATAAATTGAACTTTATAGGTATCCTGTAATAGTTTTGTCTTAATAACTTTAGCAGGTCAAACAGTATTAACACTGAACTTCTTTTGTGTCCATATTTAAGTTAGTACTATGAAAATTTTAATTATATCATAACTTAATTTACACTCCGTGCATAAGGTTTCGCTTATTTAACGGATATTTAAAATTTATATCAGTTTTAGAAAGCATTAGAAGAGAAGACAAAGGTATTAATCTAGAGTTTGTCAAGAAAATACGCCTATCTGTTATTAGCAATGAACTTGCACGGTTTATCAATGAGCAAATAAAATTGCAATACATTTCGATTGTTTCATTATATTTAATTATATGAAGAACAGATCAAAGAAGTGTTAGTTCATACAAAATAAACTAAACGTTCATATCAACATGTCCGCTTCGTTTGGGTTTTGTTTAAAAACTCTCAAAATCTTAAGGCAAATAATTCGAAACTTATGTAAAGGTAATCAATCAATTGACGAAAATTATATTTAGTATCAACTTTAATTTCAACATTATGACATTGAAAATGTTTTAAATAAAATATCTCGATAACTGATAGTCTAAAACAGTTTTTCAAGAATGCTAGTTTGTTGTAAATATAATTACAAATCCAAAGATAACCTATTTGTTTGAATTCATTAAAAATTTTAAAGATTATGACTATGTTATTTGTTGGGTGTATGTGAGAAGTCAAATTTTCTCTAAATTTGAGTTCAAACACTCTTTTCATTATGGTGAAATAGTAATTATAAATATCAGCACTTGGATATAAAAGTACCATTTTTACGTTTAAGAAAGAATAACCACCCAACCACCAAAATAACCTAACTATTACATTTTTCCAACGCATTTTACAAAATTGGTTATCGTTGGATTTGTATTTTAAATGTACACCGTTATTCTTGCGATATTGTATGGCTAACGAACTTTTCCATAGCAAGTGAAAAAGGATAGATTTTCATATTGACGTGTTTGCCTATTTTGTGTCTACTACTAAGCCGTGCCAGCGTCTGGAAAAACAAATTCAAAGCATTGTTCATTTGGAACAAAAGATTTCATCAAATGTATGCAAGGGTTTCTTTTATTCAGTTCTTAAATTTTCATGTAACATGTAGTAGTGAAAGATGTAAAAATTGGTCGAGCGTCGTCTTTTAAGAAATAATTGCATTCGTCATCAAGAAATAATTAAGAATAGAATTTTTCAATTTAATGTTTTTTAGGTACAGTAAATAACTAATGCATGGAATTTAAGCATATGTTTAGTATCGTCGAGGAATAAAATACCGTTTAAATATATGAAAACTAATGGTTTGATCTTCAGAAGCAATCAAATAGTTTCAAAACTTTATACGGTTCAAATGCAAGTTGATGCTTCTTGAAAATAATTAATCACAGTTATTAATGAAATGAATTTATGATTTTTATTTAAATTTTTACAATTAGTTATAAGTATTTTTCTTAAACATAAACTATTGCTACAAAGTAATAACCGAGCAACACGTATGAATAGTTTCATTGGGGTAATAAAATACTTTATATTTAAAAAGTTAAAAATATTATTTATAAGTGTAACTGTTAATATGATTAAGGCTAGCCTCTATATTTCGTACAAATTAATTTATAAATAAAACAATGTTTTTAAAATTACACTTTTCAGTTTTTGACAATAGTTTATTGTAATACATATACAGCTAAACTAAAATGTGATACTTCTCATATAACATAACTGTTTACATACTATTGTTTCCCAAATAATAGCACCTTTGAATTTGTTTTCAGTTTAAAACTATTGCACAATGTTTTGAGCCTGACCGATGTCCTCTCCAAAGAGCTGTAAAGTGAATATCTGGATATATTTAGGGTTTTGCAAAAGTTAAATCAGTCATTGAATTTTTTAAACGGGATGCAACAAATATGGCATGAAAGTTTGTCACTCACTCTCTCTCGCAGATGGAAGATTCTGAAAAAGTTTAATACTAGTGACTGCTCAGAGTCTTCATTGCATCAATCACCTGACAAATGTTGAAGATTGACATTTACTTTGCTGGTCTTGACACAGTAATTGCAAAACTGCAATCTGTTTTCTCTGAGCAACTATTGCAAAAATAATAATATTGCCCAATTACTATTAGATTGTAATAAAATTGACAACATATTTGCTATAAACATCCAGAAATTCTATAACTTTCCAAGAGTTAGCTGATATTTTAAATTCAGGAAAATACACCGGATGTTTCGAAACTTGTAGAAATATTATTTTATTGGCCTATCACAACAGTAGCATAAGCGTCCAAAGACCATTATCTATGTTACGAAGATTGAAAACATCTGCAAAACACCATAACGGGAGATCGCTTAAGTGACTCGCCTGATGGTTGTTCAACAAGAAATTACAGCAAAGTCTATGCAAGAAGAAAAGCTAAATGTATTAGTTTTAGATTTTCAAATGCAATTATTTATAACCGTTACCATGTAAATTGTTAAAAACCAGTCATGTACAAAATAAACTTTAAAACGCTATTTGTGGTTTATTTACCGATATTTAGTAGATTATTGTTTTTACTCCCGTCAATATCTTAAGAGTTTGAACTTGCGGAAAAATACAATGCTCTGACTGTAATTGAAAAGGAATCATAATGATTTTTCGGGATAATTATTTTAGATACTAAATAATAAACTCTTAATAAATCAATAATTCATTTAGTGTGTTTGCATACTATAGCAAGAATAACTTTCTTTAAACCGATCAATAATTGTAAAATTAAAAAAAATAATGCACAAATTTTTACATATTTTTTATCATGCAACTGCAATGGAAAAATGCTAACACCAGGATTATGCGTAAAACATATTGAGGACAAACATAATGATAGGCTTTCTCCTCTACGCAGTTGACGAAATGTTCAGAATAAAAGCTTAATCGTATGGTTGTACGTACCTTTAATGCCATTAAGTACAAGTGATTAATATACTTTGGTATTATTCTATAGGGATTCTCAATGACAGAGATAATTAGTTCAGCTTCTACTGTCTACAAACTTCAGACTCGTGGAGCCTTAACAATGTGGCTTAGCCTTCCGTCCGGTTTCTTTACGAGACAATGACTTTCTTGTAATTGGAAAGGACCGCAAAAACCCGCGTTCAAGAGGAAAAGTTTCAACACTTCCGGGATTATATTCTGGACCGCTCGGATATACTGACTTCCTGTATATGTTAGGATTGTGCGACTAATAAATAATATACAGAAAATTAATTTAGACACTAATTAAAGTGTCCCATTTGGAAATTATCGATATTTATGCGTATCCATTAAGCACTGTGATAAATGTTCAATTAGAATTGATCAGCTAGTATAGTATAAAATGCGTAGCGCATTTACTACACAAATAGAATTAAGTGAAATTTAATGTTAAGGTTACGCTATTGAGCCTCCCTCTACGGATTCAATGGATCGCTGATGAAACATTATTATTCCTTTGAAACACTTCACTTTTAGTCATACCTGTACAAGAAAAGTACACTGGACTTTTACTTTGATAAACAGAAAAATAAGTGCAATTACTATACCATTTCTTTACAAAAGGTAAATGATTTTTAGTGGATATTTAAACATTAATATTGGAAATATCATTAGTACAAAGTATATACCATTAGAGATGTAACGTAAAACCTTTTCATGTTGCCAAGGGCAGACTTTCAAAACCACATTTTTGTATAAAATGTACATATGCAAACTCGTGTGCTAGCAAAACTAGCTATGTAACCAATTCTTCTACAAACTGCTACGTTATCCACTGTTATTTGATGTAGTGTTATCATAAGAAAACAGGCCAAAACAAACCAATGAATTAACACTTTATTTGGATTATGTTGCTCACTCCATCAATTTTGACAGCTTTTCGAGATTGATGGTTTATTGTATCAATGAAGTTCACTCTAGACAATATTAGCACTCTATGTTCGATATCACCCTGATATACGATGATTGAGCCATACTTTACCTTTGATTGTTATTATTTTTACATTTTTCATCACTCAACTTTGACTGGGTCAATTTTGTCTTGTAGTTAAGATTTCACTGTATCGATTAGAATATTCAATAAAACTTCACTGAAACAAACATTCAAATGTTCTTATCGTCATTATAAGAATAGTATTCTTGTGTCCAATAATCCAGAACAGACTAATGTTATTATTTAAATTGCACTCAGCAACTGTTCTCATGAAAAGAATATATTTACCTCAATCAGTATTAAAATGTAGTATTGCCTTAGAGCCACCTCATTCTATTTCTAAAATAAATCACAGATCTTACACGAGTTTGGTTAAGTCAACACCAAAGTGAAATTACAATGATAAAAGTTGAATTTTTCTTTTGGAACAAAAGTTTTAATAAAACGAGAAGTTTCATCTCTTAAATATTCTAAAACATCTTCTGGTTGTTTGCGATATAATACATCTTAAAATACTTGAACGCTCTTAAAATGTTTATATGAGAATTAATCATATGAGAATTTATTTTTAGCTCAAAAAAGTTTATTACTGAGCCTCACGTGTTGCACAAGCAGTTATTCTAAGTTTATACTAGTATCAGCTGATTGGTTATTACTTTTACTAGCAAAATCTATTAATGATGCCAGTTTTTTATTTCCCTTTGAATTTCCATCTATATGCTAATGTTGGTATATACATTTTGTTCGATAAAGGTAGTTTAGTTGTGCTAAAGATACTGTAGTGCTACTATAGTAAATCTTTAGTTCAGAGGTATTCTTATGATAATTATATAATTCATATGTATTCATTTTAAAATGTTGACTAATTTTTATTATTGTTAGAGTTTACTCAATGTCACAAGTATTTCATATTTTTCTGTAATGTATTTCTAAGACCTTTTTCCTTCGTTTGCCGCTAGAGATAACGTAAAGCTAAAACGATGCAACAGGAACAGATTTTAGAGGTTGACTGAAACATAATCAAAGATTTAGTGAATAGGCTTTTGAATTTAAAAGATTGTATTTAAATTTGAATAGAATTGATTAATAACAAGCAAGGAATGTAAAAATATTTTATTATTGTTCTATTTTATACGTTTAATAGAAAAGTATATTTACTAAAAAAAATATTTGGGCGAACAAAACCGTTTCAATCAGTAACTTGACAGAAATGACGTCACGTAAATGTAAAGAGAATAGATAAAATTGGTTTTATACGCAATACCGAGTGTTGGTAATACAACAGTGAGAACAATATAAGTTAGCCTTACCGTTATTTAAGTTATTCATGTAGATTTAAATTAATTGCGGAACAAACTTGATGAATGGAACTTCAACTCTGACATAATTACTGCCTCTGGAACAATATCCATTCTTGCATTTGACACAATTTATTCAATTGCTTCTGTTATTGTGCACCAAATGAACGAAAAACTTATTACACAAATGAATTGGAAAATATATCTGTTTGAATTATTTCTCTCCTCACAAACACACAAAATGTTGCACTTTATAATTGGAGATGCCGTAATATTCCTTATAAACCAATAATTGTTGGACTTTAAAAATGTATCTCTGGCGTTTGTTATTCGTCTAAACCCCGTTATTCGCGTGACTCATAATAACGTAATGTATTAAGTTTCAGGCGGTTAAATAACTTTCAAAAATATTATCCTTTACATTAAATATAAATGCAAATTGCTATGAACATAAGTGATGGAAAAAAAGTTGTTAAAACCTCGTGTATTAAATACGAGGCGATAAATATGAATAGTTCATAGTCTAACCAATGAAAGTACTTGAAAATTCCACTAAATTGGATTATTTTAATTATTAACAGTATTAACTTTATTTTAGATATGATTTGATAAGTTATTTGTTGGTCACTAAATTACACATGTTAAAATTAAATTGATTTAAACGAACATGGGTTATTTCAACTTCCTTATACTATTTTCAAGACATAACAAAGTATCTATTGTTAAAAAAAAATCCATTTTTACGTTGAAACCAATGAGTGAACTAAACTTAGTCAGTTAAGTTTCTTCTTTGTCAGGTATTGTGAAATGTAGGCTGAGGTGTTTAAAACCGATTCAAAATAGCTTCTCACAATTATTGAATCTTAATTTCACAATACAATGGAATTTTTACACCGGGTTTCAAATGGTCAGTTTACCAAAAATGCCTTGCCACATGCACATAATACCACGAAGTATCTATAAAGAAATGTATTTCTAAAATTTAAAATCTGACTGATACAATTAGTGAAATAATTTTACCTTTTCCCTTCTTTACACAGACCGTGTTATGGTGCTTGGCGCCTTGTTCACGCATGCATGTTCTGGGGGATATAATGAGAATATCTCTTCATCAGACTAAATTGGATAGCTGCTGGGCAACCAGACTGGGCTCCTCTGTAGCCTAGGTGTCTATGATGTCAAAACAATGCAAGGGATTGGTTTTGAACGTTTTCGGCATATGGCCATGTTTAGGCAGACGTGGACTCCAAATTTCAGGAGTCAGTCTGCGCCAGTGTCTCATTTCAGACCTTGCATTAAGCGAAAGGTGAATTGAAGTTTACCTCAATATTCGAATTGCATTAACCCTTCCTGCAATAGCTACGTAATGTTCAACTGTTGTAATAACTTTAGCTTAAAATGTATGAGCCAATTTGAAGTGTGAAATAACACAACTTAGTTTTTCTATTAAAAGAGCAACTTCCCAAAAAAGAAATCACGCCGGCTTTAGTGGGGATTTAAATGACAGGGCAAAGGAATAGTTTGGAAAAACAATTATATCATGAATGTATCCACGGGTCAAATTTAGTGTAGTTCAAAACACCACCCTCATAAGTATCAGTATAAACTTAGTGGTAGAACTTGAATATCACTATTACAGCCTAATATGAGTAGGTCTTCATCTCACAGATTTACTTACGTGTTTTACAATTGATGTTAAATGCACCAAACTAGAAATATACGAAATAACGTATGAAGGATATAATAGTTTGATATTTCCCTCCCTGCACAGTAAATGAGTTGAAATTCAATTTATTTTTTAGGAAAACTTCCTCTACAAACTATACTAAAACTAGGTTGTGCCCCCCCCATTGTCTGACGCGGTATAGTCTGAACTTCCGAACTGACGCCTAGTTACCTTTTTAAAAAATTGAAAGAAGAGTTTGGGAGGAGCATGCAATTCACAATCATAAAGTGGTGAAATATCAAGCAAGGAACGTACCGAAATTTAGCATGAATTTAACGAAATACTTTCTATATCCTACAGTTAATCCATGATTCCTTAGAAGATAATATATATGAAAGCTAGAGTTTCAGAGTCTCGCCATGTGTCTACAAAACGACAGGCTTCTTAGTAAAGCATTTGGCGTAATGGAATCTATCGCTTTGTATGAGACCTAAACAAAGATCTCATCTCGTTACAAAGAGGGCAATGTATTTATGTGAGATCATAATCAAAGAATAAACTCATTAATTGAAAAATTACGTAATCTTTGAATAATAGTAAATACAGTAAGCTGAGAATCTATTATACTAGAATTAATACTTGAGTAATATTATTATACTTCTACATAGTGGATTTATTTAATCTTAATGCTACCAACTTGAATAATCAGATAAGATTCGAGGACAATAATTTATTAATCATCTCATTGTGTTGATATTAATGAATGTTACTACAAATTTCAAATCAACATGCTATGGAAAAATTAAAACCTTACTTAATTTTGTATTATTTAGTTTTACTGACGGACCAAACCCAACGAACGTAGACTTACAATAAAATGTAATGTGAGTCAATTTTTCAAGTGTTTACATCTTTAAAGTGGGATTTCAAAAATTCTCAATTTAAATTTATTGACTTATAATATTAATGTCAAAGAGTTCTTACTGATTTTCCCACATTTTATTAACAAGAGTAATATATGTATATGTATAATTAGTCTTTTTAATTATTCAGTGTGGACTGAGGTGCTTAAAAATGATAAAAAAAGTTTCTTACCATTGATTCTTAATTAATGCAAGCCTTAAAAAATATGGATGTACTCCAAATATTAATTGTCTTGGCTTAATAATACTTGCATTTGTTTCATTATCGTGCTAAAAAGCCATGTTTTCTTTAGCCTAGTTTAGACAGTCACTATAAGCCAGAAATTTGATTTTCGCATGAGGGTAGAATATAGAACAACCATTGGGCTTTTTTCATTATCGAATCATTGTTTATTTTGTTACATTTATGATTAAATATCATAAAATATCGGATCCTATATATTTCAAAAATAAAAAAATATGAATTATAATAAATGTGCAACAGTTTGGTAAATTTATTTATCATAAGCACTTCTACTACGCGTTGCTTTAAACTGAATGTTTTAATGCTCATGAATCAGTGAGAGGTCACTGTGAGCGAAACCACAGGTAACAGTTACATTCACCTCTTGTATAAAAGCGTATATTAATCTATAACAGGTAAACTGTTGGTGACAATGAATATTTGGCGACACAGAATGTGGGTTAACAGCAATCAAATATGAGTAACCACCTCACCTGGCAACTACTGTGTTTATTTACGAACTGTTGCATTGAAAAATAAATTTGGAACTGCTTTATTGTGGAATATTTAGAAATGTTTAATTCTCATTAACTGAAGTGTTGTTAAGTGTTATTATTGTCATAAGGTCAACATATAATGTTCCAAATAAATAGTATATATAAGTTGTAGTATAATCTTCAAAATTAATTGTATATATTAAATGGACATCTCATTGTGAATTGAAACGAAATGAATCTTTAATAACAAGATGAAAAAAAAAAATTTTAACATAATTTCATTTTGGTTCGCTAAAATAGGTTTCCCACTAGTATTTAAATAATAAATGTTTCGGTGAGGTAGGAAAGTTTCTACAGCGTGTTTTGAAATCAGATCTAGTCACGAATTTTGACATGTAATTAGAATATATTGTTTTTTATTTTTACTCTATGAATAATTTACTTTTGTAAATACATCCCATGTTAAAATCTCGTATCGTTCTACTCAGCTTGATTACAAAGTTATAAAGTGTAGGCTACAAATCTTCAGTGTTGTAGTAGAGGTCGTAGTTATCCATGAGACCTATGTACAACTATTTTCTATCGCTCAACCAAATCCCATGTAATGACATTCATTATAATCGCACTCAGTATTTATAAAATATAAATAAAGTTTCAAGCACAATTACAAGTCATTAGTCAGTTAGTGTTCGAGATCGTGCGTACCGATAGATAAACAAACCTACAGAAACGGCATTTTCCAGTCCCACGATTAACAAACTTTGCTAACGCTTAACCAAGAAGTTATAAGTATATAAATGTACTGCGTCAAAAACAAAATTATAAAACTATGAATTGGATTCTCAATTTCAGAATTTTAATATACATTTATAAATACCTGCATAAATTAAAGCTTTTTAAAATGAACAGAGATAATTCATTACACTACCAATATTTTACAGTAATCTCACAAATCAAAATATTTATTGTTCAAAGACATATACATGCATAGACCACAATAATTAAATAGTTTTTTGATATAATATCAGAACTATGTTTTATATAGTAGTAGTATATGTTATAAATAACATAACCTAAAATAATAATTGCTATTTTACAAGTAATGCCATTAAAACTGAAAGTGATAGACAATCACGAAACTTTTAATGAATAGGAATCAGGAATAATGTGAATGAAATATGTCATAATATTAGAAGGTTTGTACAATAGGGTTTATAAAGTGTTTTACTATGCTAAAAGTAATCCTAAACAATGTCTTGAAATTTGAAACATGAAAGGATTTCAAATAATGATCAGTGCTTCTGTGATTAGAGTAAGTGTTAGGTATAACAACAGAACTGAAATTGTTCAGCGTTGGATTATATTTTTGTTACTTCAGTAGAAGTAGATTTCATCAAAATTCGTAATACATTTTTATCTCTATCAGTTACAAATGTAATATATTTGGAATAAAATATATTTGGAAGTGTTTTCTGTAAAACAATACACAAAATAAAATAGTAACTTCACTTAAACAAATGACGTAGTCAAGACAATGTAACGTCACCTCCACTACTGCATTTTGATCATTCGCAAACGTTGTCAGCCTAATTAGATCGCTAATTGATTGTGTTGCGCTCATCAATATGTATAACTGTGCCTTGCATGCAATGTTTGTGATTGATTGCATTTGTGTGAATATAAGATTCTGGCTGTTTTCTAGACAAACGTAGTCTAAACTGTGACCTTAAAGTAAATAAGCGAAATTTAAAATGTGTTTATTTATAGACACGAAATTAGAATTTGAAACTCGTTTCTTCCTTTGAAATTTGTAACACTGTGTATAATGCGCAAAAAATTAATACGTCAGGCGGTATTCCTCTTTTGGCATATAAAACTCTCTGTTCATTAATTGTTTCTAAATTTAAATTTTAGTGAAGCTCAACTATTTACGATCTGCCATGCACTTATTGTCGGAGCGCTAGCGAAGGTGAACGTAATTGTGGATCTGGAAACATTGAATTTCTGTGTGATTGTCCACACGATGTCTCGAGAACAAATAACCTGAGGGCTTGAAATAGTAGAAAATTCATTTTTATATAAGCCACATTGAGTTCGATGATGGTGCATTTTATTCTATGGTATTGAGGTGAGCGTTATCCAATATTGTTATATTAGTCTTGCGGATAACCATGATGAAAAACTAAAATTGGCAGAATAAATTAAATTATAAACAGATAGAGTACAATCGTATTATGTATGTAATTAAAACACTATGTATTTACATAAGAGGCGACATTCCATATCAGTAATACTCTAAATACACACAATTTCAGGATTTCGGAGTCTATGAAATAATTGAATATAATCACCAAGTAATGTTTGGTACAGACTCGTGCATGACTGCGTTGTCGCTCCGTTCAAAGTGGAAAAAAGTATCATTAACGGGCATAATTACTGTGATATACTAGAGCTTTTGTTGAGTCATAGCTTATTACTTGATAAGCACGGATTTTTAAGCTTTGAGGAATGAGCTGTCAGAAATAAAGTTAGGGGAGTTCCTCAAGGCAGCTACTTGGGTCCGATTTTGTTTATATTATACACTGCGGATCTTTCCTCTTACGTGAAACATAACAGTGTACATGCATATGCCGACAGTTGTCAGCTTCTCCTATCCTATGAGCCTGGGGAATTTCGCCCGGCTATTGGAATGATCAACGATAATCTCGAGAGTATAAGTGAGTGGTCAGTAAAACATGGTATCAATTTAAATAAAAAAAAAAAAAAAAACTGTTCAGTGTTCTACATGGCGTCGACTTCTCTAACGAAAAGATTACAGGAGGAGAAGATGGACGTTATGATTTTTGACACAACATTGAAAGTGAGCAGTGTTGTCAAAACCCTTAGGGTTATGCTAAACAGTAATATTACATTTACTGACCATGTCACGTATGTTTGTCAGAAAGCTTTGAGAAGACATAAGGGGTTTGTACAGGTATAAATGTATTTTACTACAGGTAGAAAATTTTCAATCTTTGATTTTTCCTGTTTTTTATTACTCTTCCCCTGCATTTGGCAAAACACTTCCG
This sequence comes from Homalodisca vitripennis, assembly GCF_021130785.1. Taxonomy (NCBI): domain Eukaryota; kingdom Metazoa; phylum Arthropoda; class Insecta; order Hemiptera; family Cicadellidae; genus Homalodisca; species Homalodisca vitripennis. The sequence goes on from NW_025776160.1 coordinate 196,125, forward strand.
TACGTTTTGTCTATAGCATAGGAAGAAAAAAGCATGTATCAGCCTATCGAGTTGCTGCCAATTTAATGCTAATGGAAGCCGTGTGCAGGGTGCAGACCTGCTGCCCGGTTAACCGTGTGTTCACCCTGGGAGAGCCGCAACATCTGGCCGGTAGACTGATACTCGGGAGAGAGGTCGCTCTTCGGAACACACGGCAGAACAGTCATCTTCATTTCACTAGAGTGAAGCTGTAAATAGGTGGGATAAGTTTTTCCTACTTTGCGCCAAAACTGTACAATCACCTCCCCTGTAATTTAAAAGTGATTAAAGGCCCCGAATTTAAAACCAGAGTAAAGGAATGTGTATGCACAACCTGCTAAAAACTTTTGTAATCAGACGTTACTATGTTTGTAGGATTATTGTTTTAATTTTATGATGTAACTTTGACTGTTATTTGCAATAGTTTAGGTTAGTGGCGTGAGTTTTTCTGCTAAACAGATGTATCTGAGAAATGCTTTATATTAAAAAAGACACTTTTTATTTATTTACAGCTTGATTTCATCTTTTGGAGCTATGTAAAACAATTGTTTCATATAAGCCACAACTGTGAATTTCATGTCTGTGCCTCCATGAATTTAAGTATACCTCTGATCTTGAACTCGGGAAAGGACCCCTCGATATGCGGGTTATGCTGGCAGGTAATAGGTAAAACGGTATTATTGCTTATAAATATTGCTTAAAAGATGATTTACAATCATCCTATACAAGTTTAATAATTTAAAAGATTCACGCAAAGTCTATACCACATTGATAAACAGAAATACCAATTAGTTGGTAGATGACGACACATCATTATTCCTTAATGATCAAAATGCACCAGCCGGGGTGTTGTTACACAGTCGTAACCACGTGATTTGTTAAATATGAAGCCAGGTTACTAACGAGCTGTAATTATTCTTGTATTGTTTTACAGAACAAACTTCAAATTGAAAAGTGTAAATGTAACAACATTCTCAGACCTGGGTATGTATTTATACTTTATAGTTTGGGAACGCAAGGGTAAATCATCTATAGTAAAAAATAATGTGATAAAAGAAAATTACAATATACGCTTTTGAGAAATTTTCTTGATCGTGGAAGCAAGACAAAATTATCATTTATGTCAGAAATATAAATCACTCTAACCATTGGTGATGGTGCTGATACACGTACAAAGCGTACAAAATTGCGTGGGTAACTTCTTGTAAATGATAAAATAATAACAAATAATGACGTTGACAACACTTCAATACAATGCTGATGTCTATTATTTATCATTCCTTTAAGATTTTAATAACAATTTCCCAGCATAAAATAAGCGAAATAATGTACGAAAATGTCATAATGCAAATAAGGTTTTACGTTTTTACGCCTTGCAGCATTATTTATTACCCGTTCATACTGTTTGTATGTTTTAAAACGTAATATAAATTGCTTGATTTCTACAAGCAAAAAGCTAAACTTGGAATGCGCTATTTTTAGTATAAAATTATAATATTTCATATTTTAGAAGGAAAATAAATACTAAACAAGCGTATTTTGCATGTTTTTTATGTTTATATTGAGTTATCTAAACATCTTTCTTCAGAGGCTTAAATGATGATTATAAATTAACTAGAATATCACTACTGTGGTAAACGAAGTTTTCTCTCTCTCTCTCTCTCTCTCTCAATAAGTTGTACAGTCAATATATAAGGACGAAAGATCCTATAACTTGGGAAAATTACAGAGTCTTAAGAAATCAAGTAAAACGTATATTAAGAGACTCGAGAAACCGTCATTTTGACTCTTTATTGAAACCAGATAAGCATTGCAAATATATTTGGAATGTAATTAACAGTCAAGGAGTTGGTAAAAATGCTAATGTTATGTCAGATGTAGTTGTACAACTAAATGAGTTGAATAGTTATTTCTGTGGCGTTAGCCATAGTATAAATGAAGAGTTGATTGATTATTATAAAAGTCAAAGAGGTGTCTTTAGTGGTATTGATGATATGTTTATTTTTTCTGTAGTACGTAGAGAATAAATTCCTAAAATGATGTTAGATATATCGTCTAATGCTGTTGGTAATGATGAAATACATATTAGATTTTTAAAATTGGTTTGTGAAGAAATCAGTGATGTGTTGTGTCATATTTTTAACTATTCTTTATATAATTCTGTCTATCCATGTCAGTGGAAAAGAGCTCTTATTATACCATTAGCAAAGATAAAAACACCTTCAGAATGTAAAGACTATAGGCCTATAAACATATTAAGCGTATTAGGTAAGATATTAGATAAAATAGTTTATAACCAAATTTGTAATAATGTTACTAGGAATAGTATTTTAGATAAATATCAGTCTGGTTATCGATCCTTTTACAGTACACAAACCGCACTGGTTAAAATAACAGACGATATCAGACATGCTATTGATAACAGAGAGATAACATTATTAATGCTTCTTGATTTTAGTCGTGCCTTTGACTCTGTGAATCATAATTTATTATTGTCTGTTCTAGAATCTTACAATTTTGGTTCCGCTGTGGTTGATTGGTTTCGAGATTACTTGACCAATAGACTTCAGCGGATCAAAACAAATAATGGAAATTTTTCAGAATGGAAGAATAACTCTGTAGGTGTTCCACAGGGATCCACACTTTCTGCTTTGCTTTTTTCTTTATACATTAATAAGATTGGTAGTTCTGTTATATTTTGTAAATATATGATGTATGCAGATGATATTCAGTTATATTTAAACAGTAGGCCTAATATTCAATGTGTAAATGATGCTGTTAACTGTATGAATGCGGATTTGGGTACATTACATACATGGTGTAAAGATCATGGATTACAGCTTAATATAACAAAGTGTAAGCCGGTATTGTTTGGATCCTCAAGGTTGCTACCTCACATTGATGTTAACAGTTTGACACTTTTGATGATAAACAATGTACATTTAAATTTAGAGAGCTCAATTGTCAATTTAGGTTTAAGAATGTCTAATGATTTATCATGGCGTATACAAGTAAATTATATTGTTCTGAGGGTATTCCAGTGTTTGTATAAATTTAGAAAATTGAACTTTAATCCTCCAATTTATATTAAGAAGCTTCTAGTAACAACACTAGTATTACCTATTTGTGATTATGCAAATATAGCTTATTGTGACATAAATAATGAGTTAACAGATAAGTTACAGAAAGCGCAAAATGCATGCATAAGATATATCTATAATTTAAGGTGGGATCAACATGTAACACCATATTATAAAGACCTTGGTTTATTGAAAATTAAGGAGCGGATGGAATTGAATATAATGAAATTGGCAGTTAAAGTACTTAAAAATGAACAACCAGTGTATTTGTTTGAAAGATACAAAAGAATGACTGATGTACATGTTAGAAATACTCGTTTTTCAGGAATAACTTTACAAATTCCGATTCATAGAACTGTTATCTACAGTAAGTCCTTCTTAGTGACATCTATTAGATTATTGAATGTACTAGAAAGAGAACTGCGGGCAAGTGATAGGGAAAGCAATGCAGCTTTGTTAAGAAAATACAAAATGAAACTTTTAGAAAGATATGAATTATAAGTTCATAGTACATCAATACTGTGTAAATTATTCTTTCTTGTGTAAGATTAATTTTTCCTATATGTATAGGAATTTAGAATTGAGACCATACAAAAAAAAAGAAAAAAAAATTATGTTTGTATTGAATAAACATACAAATGAGTATCGTAATTTGACATATAAAGTAAATAGTAAAATATAGAACTAGAGAGTATCTCTCTCTCTCTCTCTCTCTCTCTCTCTCTCTCTCTCTCCCTCTCTCTTTCTATCTCCTCTCATGATTCTTGATACATAGTCTACTACCCTGTCTATACGCAGTGAATGACACTAACTCGACACACATTTTACAAATATGTAAATTTCTCCCAACGTAATAGTATGGTACTTAGTATTGCTAGTATGTAATAGTAGGAGTCATTAAAAGAAAAAGTTATAAGTAAGTGTATTGAATTTTAATAAGGCAAGTCATATACAGTATGTACAGTCAGGCCTTTGATTTTTATAGCAGTTATTTAATAATACTGTATTTGTTTCCATTTATGCTAATAGAAAAAACTTAATTGGCTTATTGGAAAGACATGGATATGCTATTTGTACACCAAAGTTAAAGTTGATTTTGGATTATAGAGATTAATATAGTAGAACGATTAATCAATTAGTACAGAAAGCCTCCCAAATTAATCCCATAGGATTCCTCGTGTAGTTGCAGAGAGATTACATCCAATTTGCTTACACTGATTCACTGACAATACTGATACTCCAGCACGCAATTATATACTCTAAAAATGCTGCAATTGCTCTACGTTAAATATGACTGTAACTTATCTATGTACATTAAAGAGTTTAACATTAACATTCTACTAACAAGAGTTGTCGTTTGTTTGTGTCCTTTGCAAAACGAATAAATTTAATTTATCATTTGTTGTAAGATCTTTTTGTTTGGTCTAAAATAAGTTTCTCCGCAATAAAAGATATAATATCTCTTTTTCGTCCTTTTTTGTGTTCATTGCATGTGTTAACCCCCCTCTCTCGCTCTCTCTCTCTCTCTCTCCTCTCTCTCTCTCTCTCTCTCTCTCTCTCTCCTCTCTCTCTCTCTCTCTCTCTCTCTCTCTCTCTCTCTCTATCACAAAGTCACTCACTCATCACTAATTCACCATAATTAGCTGAAGCTGAAATTTGGCACATGTATGTCTAATGGCTTACATAGAGAACTAAAGCATGGTTATTAAAGAATAAACTTTCATGGATGTTTATAACACACAAAAAAACTAAATTTTATTTTTTCTATTTCCCGGCGGCATTCTACAAGATTTAATTTTACAAACACATGCAATGTGCCCTCAAAAGTTAAATAAAAAATATCTCATGAAAATCAACCATCTGCAGGAGTTACAACTCTCATTTATAACAAGCTATATTTGGTTTGTCAAGTTCTTAATGACCTAAAATTATGAACGTTAAAATTCCCGTGCCTTATGATCTGAACCGACGAAGTAAACATTTTTAAAAACCTCTAGTTTTTGCCATTCTTCTTCTTTTTATAATACCTTTAAATGAGTTGTCACTTGCCAGGGGTGCCTATTTAAAGTTTTTGAATTACCTCCAAAATACCCCATTTTGGGATAGGGGATTTACGTCAAAAACTTCCTCCATTGGTCATATGAACATCCCCAAAGTAAATCACCCCATCTCTATTCATAAAAAAGTTAATAGGGGGCCCCGGGGATGGACTTTTAAGACACTCGGTATAAACCTCATATGTGTTGTAGAACAAACAATAGACACGTGACTCCTAGGATTGAGCGACACTAAAAATCAAAACTACCTTCTAAAGTTGGTAAATCACCTTAGGCAATGCGTAGTTTTTCTTCTCTTTTTATTTAGAATGTTAACGGTTCTTTTGTCTTGCTACCGAAACATTTTCAGCGTCATTTACTTCACACAATTGTAAATTTATAACAATGTCAAAAGTTGGGATACGTTGGAAAAGATTATGTTCTCCAAAGTTTGTATAACCTAGAATAACTGTTTTGTTACCTTTCCAGTTGAAGAACCATAAATCTGAAGCAATTCCCATGAAAGGTACAGGAGATATTAAACAAATTTAAATGTAAAATATTTGTTTTACTATTTGTATATCAAACGTTATTATCTTATGTCTATTGCCTAAAAGTTGAGTATTGTTGTTGGCTAATTATTATAACTTGTAACTATCCTAACTCGCCTACTTATACTATAGACACCATAATAAATTAATAATATAATAGAGATTGTGGTGCCACTGTTGGGTAGGTAATTATTTCTTTACCTTGTAGACACTGAATAGACTCTTGTCACTCAGAAACCTAAATAAGGCCAAACTCGCGGCTCTCAAACTTTTACAATAAATAAAATCCTCAACGATAGCAGTTTTACAAGTGTTTTGGCTATTGCATTAATTTTTATGAGGGAAAAATTTCTTCTTTTTTATTTTTTCAGTGAACTCTAAATTACTTTTTGAGTGACAATTTTTATATAAATTTCAAAAGGAATAAAAATTATCTTCATCAAAGGAAGAAATCTTTTATATAGCACAATTATTTCCTGCTCATATCGATTTAAGTGCTGTAACAATCAGGGTGGTTTACGTAAAGTTTACCTACTCTGTCCTGTCTACTTAGTTCAAATATAAGAGCAAATACTGTGCCTCATAAGGATGCAAATGAAATCCGGAATATTTATTTCAGTCCAGAACATTGGATCCGGTCGGCATTAAATTCTAACTCAAAGTGACGTTTTGTAGAAACTGTTCTCTGTAGAGATGCAGTCCATATATGTGTTTTGAAGGCTCATTAGTGTAAATAATCTAAAAATTTGTAACATAGTTTTTATAACTTAAAAGTTCGGTACTTTAGATATTAATTATGAGAATTATGACGTACTTTTATATAATTGGCTAACCGTTAGTGAAGCCTTATCACTCGTGGGCTGGAAAATTTTATTTCAGTCTCTGTGTATCTGTCTGACCACACGATATCTCAAAAAATGAACTGACCAGTAGGCTTCATGAATGAGGCTTCATTTATATATTAGCAACACAAGTTCCATGATCGTGCACGTCACCACACGTGAATTGGCTGACCACTGAAAAATTTATTTTCATTTATGTTATGGCTAATCATTATGGTAACGGAAAAATAACAGAATAAATAACTTTAGTAAACAAGCAATTTTGTACAATTATATGAGATTTTATTCATGAGACATTTTATTTATATAAAAAGAAAAGAAAAGAAAAAAAAATAATAGGATGAAAGTCAATTTTAAAAGTTGCTGAAAGATCTGATTGCAGATCACTCATATGTAGTACCACCTCACCGGAACTTTTTTTATTTTAAACACTGCTATAAAACCTCTGTAAATGAATGAACTAAATGTGAATTTATAATGTGACAAGATATTTCAATAAATATTTTATACAAACTTTAAATTTTACATTGAACTCTATTTCTACATAGTACAATATTGTTATGTAAAAATTTCTTTACAATATTTCGAGAGTGAAATCGACTATAGTCTTTAAATTTTGCATGTAGCCTATTGAAAGCCTCTAACGCTATACGCGCTGTGATGTTCTCATGCATTGTATTCGAAGTACCGGTATGAATAAACACCAAACAAATAATGTAATTTCAATACTTTGATAAACAATAAACCTTTCGTATCGTTTACTCGTCCAGAGGTATATTTGGTTAGGAGAACTTTATAAGCCTTAGCTTTAGTCCCAGCTTTGAGTCAACAGCTTTAGCTAATATGGGTTTAGAGTGTGATACCCAGTAAGTAAATCTGATATCCCTCTTGTTTAAAAATTCAGAATCAGGAAAAAATCCACTGCTTTAAACCGTTCCTGCTATGAAACGACTTGGTCAAAAATAAAAAGATATTAATTAAAATGTTGGTAGTAAGTTTTATTATGGGATAGTCTACATAATGTAATTAATTAGTGTTTATTAATATACATGGTAAAAGCTTTATACGGAATATGCATTCAAACGAGCTGGAATAAAATATGAACTTTAAGTACTTACATTTACTCCGTTACATTTTTCACGTCTTCCGTTCATCTTAGTTACTTGTTTTATCACTGTAAAATTTTTATGGAATTCTTAAATACTTTATGATACATTTTAAAGAAGGCAATTAACTATTCATTTGAATAATTTAATGTTTTTTCTTATAGTCTACTAAAACAAGCAGACTCTTGTGAATTAAAAAACATCTATTATGTAAATTTCATTAATTCACAAATAAATAATTATTATACAATCGTTCCAAATTACCTGCTATTAAAAACTGATTATTTTACAATAATTATTGATCACACGATAGATCAATAATAGAATCTATAGGTCAATATATAGAACTATAGATTACATAGTTTCTATCAGTTGAAAGATAATAAACCTACTGGATCTCAATATAATAACAAAATCATGCAGTAAAAAGCAGATAAAATTATGGTTGTTTTATAAATTTATATTTTTAGTTTGTACGAATTTGCAAATGTGTGTAAAGGCTTTAATTTTCCATTAATTGTGGTATCAATATTGAAAGAAAACTGTGAACAATTTGTAACAGTAAATGCCGTATTACGTTTATTTGTGACTAATATAATTATTAATATTATAAAAAGTGTAATAATTTACTTTGTGTAGCATATAGAGCATTGAAAATAAATATATAGGGTAAGCGGTACAGTTATTGGCACTTTAAGAGAAAATTTACTTTTAAATCATAACCTATAAAAGTGGATTCAGAATTCTTGTGATTTGAGTTGTTAAATGTTACTAACATTTGTTATTAGTTGCTTACCGTGTAGAGATTTTTAAATATCATATAACAGAAAAGGCACGTGTTGACTTCCACTGGTGCATTGGTTCCTCTTCATCCTAGGAAGACCCCTATTGATTTTGGCTCAAAATGTCAGAGGCAGTCTTACTGTCGGTCTATACGCTTTTTTAGCAAATGTTCTCGAATTATTTCAAGGAATAATGAAATGATAATTTTTAACACGCAATTGACTCAGATTTTCATGACTCGTCTGCTTTGATGTTAAAGAAAAACACAATCAGTAAAACCAACATCGGTATCGGGCTATCGATTGTAACCATCGCGACTTTGACAATCGATTGTTGTAGACACAAAAGGTACCAGAAACGTTGAAAACGACATAATGGAAGTTTATTTGTCGATAACGGGAAATGGAATGGAATGAAAATTAAATTAAGAATGTGTAATTTCCGCTCAACTCGTAACTAGTTTATCCCTTCGTAACCGCGTCGTAATCCAATTCGTGACAAAATAAAAATCATATTGAATTTCTGACATAGTAACTCAATTTTTAAACTGTTAATTCAAAATATTGAGATCTAATTATATTCTGATTTTTTAAAATCAAGATAGTTTTCAATGCTTCAATAGTTTCAATGTTTTAATACATGTTTTTTTATGATACTCTCTTAAATAAACCTAGAACGTTAACTTTAAAACTACTGAATACAATATAGGAGTTTGACACATCAGGAGTCATGCTAAAGTTTTGCTGAGGTTACATACAATTTATATATCTAATGAATAAGTTATTCAGTTCCTCCATTTTAACAGTACTTTAAAATGATATACATATACTATAAAAAACTAATATTAATTTTAGTTAGTATTATTTTTAATATCTAAGAAGAAAATGGGGTCCCAAGGTGAATCCTTTTTAGGGATTCCATCACCTAATACATAATATAAATAAATAAGAAATATTTTGTGGTAGCATACTTAAGGCCAAAATTAAGTTTTATCTCACTTTGTTAAACATAACAAAATGAATACTTAAGATTAAGACAAGACTATATTATTTGTAGATTTAATTGCCTAGACTTGTCCTACGTATATCTATTTATATGCGCATGTACACAAGTATCAAAGCTTTTTTGATCAATATTTTGAGAATTTACATTTATAAAATAATTATAAGATAAACTTATTGAGTTATATTACTAATCATTGATCCTAAAAATAAGATTTTCAAATACACATTGAAAGCAATCGGTAGTAAAGGAGAGTCGCAAACAGGTTATCTACACCATCTCTGTCCAGATTTAACAAAAAATTAAATACTTATAAGGGATATTTCTGCGTGCTTAATATTTTTAAAGTATGGCAGAAGTTTGTTAAAGTAGGAGCTATATAATGAAAATTCCTTGTGTAAAAAGTTAAATTTAGTTTTGGGACTCTAAACTACAAGCGTTCCTTATCCAACATCTATACATATGTACTCGTACAACAAAGGTCCACTCTTCATGAAAATCCGATTAAAACTGTATAAACATAATTCAATCTTACAGTAAATATCTTTAAAGCAAAAAAAAAGAAAAAAACACACATGGGTGAGATGGATCTCTTGAAGTTTTCTTTAACATTAATCAAATATACCACTTTTGAATAATTTCCAAATGATTTATAAAAGATTTATAGATTTGGCCCCAAGATTCAAATGCATATTCTAGCTTGCTATTTACTAAAGCAAAATAAAGACTTCGCATAGTCTGCAGAGGGCACATGTCCCAAACAGTCCTGATAGTAAAGTAAATGATAAATAAACTTCCTGACAAGAGCTTTACTTTAATTGAAAGTATATGAAACTTTCAACTAAGTCTACTTTTCAAAATTACACTAAGATATTTTACTTCTCTAATTCAATTAGTTTCAAGGCAGTTTGCACAAGTGTTTTGCTTGCTTAAACAATCCAAGCAATAAATTATATAGTTATGTTATTATAAAAGTCAAGATAAACTGTTGAACTAAAAGTTTCACTGACATAACAAAGGGTTGTATTGTCTGCAAATGCGGCAATTTTATCATTTAGTCTAGCATTGTAAAGGTCATTCACATAGATTAAAAATAATATTGCTCGTAACACCGAACCCTGTGGGACCCATGTCCAAGAAAGCCCACTTACACACTTATTAACAATTATTCTCTCATTTGTATTGTTGATACAATTCATAAGAGTTAATCCAGTATTAGCTTATTACTATCGAACTTTATTTCATTAAAAAAATTCACTAATTTTTCTTTTATAATTTTTTCTATTATCCTAGACAGTTTTGAAATCAACGATATAGGACGAAAGTTTGAGCATTTATAAGGTGAATTACTTTTATAAATTGGTATTACCACTTTTTTTCTAGATGGTTTGAAAAAAAGCCTTTACTGAAACATTATTGATAATAATTGTAAACATTTCTGCTAATCTGCTATAACACTAGGACATATGTTTAATCGTAATACAATTTATACTGTGAATACATGGTGATTTGCCATTTTTCAAAGTGGTCACAGCGCTAACTACACCTTTGGCCCTAATAATATGGATGATTTCTCCTGAATATCTAAAAAATTTATCCTTGAATGAAAAGGTGCCAAGGCCAGCAGGTAAATTATCAATTTCAATTATTCGTCCAGTAATAGACAAAAAAAATTGATTAAATTCTTTAGCAACAGTTTCCGAGTCAGTAATCACTGTATTATCGATTTGCAGACGAAACGTTTCATCTCTGTGACTCTGGCCAGTTCTTATATTTTTAATCGTATTCCAATTATTGCCTTTCGATTTCCAACATTTTCTCTAATTTATTCTTATGATAAAACGATTTAGTTAGTTCAGTTTATTCCTAAAAGGACTATAATACAATCTAAATTTACATATTGCCGTCTACTTTTGACTATTTTTTTATAAAACATTTCTTTTTTTATTCTGACTACAGATATATTCATTCATCCATTGTAATTTTCAAAATTTATTACTTAATGGTGATATCTTTGTATGGTTTAATACAAATTTGCACTTTACCTTCAAACGAATCACAAGCTTTAGAAACATTACCGTGCCTATAAACCAGACAGCAATAACCAGCATAACATCGAGCTTATCATTGTACCGATTGTATTAAATAGTAATTTTTGGTTAACTGGATTACCGGTGGAAGGAGTAGGCCCAGACGAATGATAAGGACTGCACAGAACAAAAAGCCTTCTATCAGCGAGGCGCGCATCATAAGCTTTAGAAACATTACCGTGCCTATAAACATCAGACAGCAATGACCAGCATAGCATCGAGCTTATCATAACTGATAACAGTGCAAGTAGCCACGGCTGGCTCGGCAGCGGTGCAAGGGTGGACAAGCGTACTCAGTATCAATAATGTCACGTGCTGGCCAGCGAGTCTGTCTCCAACACTGCCGCTTCCACCTCACACGCCTGTCCCTCCAGGACATCCTCAAGTAGACAAGATCGATACATGAACGTGTAGTCTCTGTTACTCTTGTTCGTTGGTCTGTTTAAGATTCAAACCCAAACCTAGCCATCATCGATTTATAATAATCGATACCATTATCGCCAATTTTCAATAGATCCACATCAATATCGCCCATTATAACTAAATTCTTTAATATGTTTTTATTATTTATTAAATACTGTTTAAATTCATTGATAAACACCAGAATGGTGCAAACATGCAATCTGCGGTCTCAGGATGCGGTATTTCGAATTCTCCATATTTATTAAACATAATGAGTATGCGATCATGTCCCAAAGAAAAGGGAATACACAGTAAATTCTGTTATTGTTATTTTATTTTTAACTTAGGAAGTAACTGAGAAAATCTTCTTCTGTCGCGATCCTATGAGAATAGCGGGCTGTATCTCAATGATCTCACCTTGAGAGAAAGGAAAGCCAGCTTTGTCGTAACTTCTCCAGTCTTAGCGGACAATAGAAGATACACCCACATGTCCACGCTAGCCAGTCTAGTGTCCACCACTAACCACGAGGGTAGATCGATATACGAATGTTTCCCTGTAATAGCGGGCTGTATCTCAATGATCTAACCTTGAGAGAAAGGAAAGCCAGCTTTGACGTAACTTCTCCAGTCTAAGCGGACAATAGAAGATACACCCACATGTCCACGCTAGCCAGTCTAGTGTCCACCACTAACCACGAGGGTAGATCGATATACGAATGTTTCCTTGTAATAGCGGGCTGTATCTCAATGATCTAACCTTGAGAGAAAGGAAAGCCAGCTTTGACGTAACTTCTCCAGTCTAAGCGGACAATAGAAGATACACCCACATGTCCACGCTAGCCAGTCTAGTGTCCACCACTAACCACGAGGGTAGATCGATATACGAATGTTTCCTTGTAATAGCGGGCTGTATCTCAATGATCTAACCTTGAGAGAAAGGAAAGCCAGCTTTGACGTAACTTCTCCAGTCTAAGCGGACAATAGAAGATACACCCACATGTCCACGCTAGCCAGTCTAGTGTCCACCACTAACCACGAGGGTAGATCGATATACGAATGTTTCCCTGTAATAGCGGGCTGTATCTCAATGATCTAACCTTGAGAGAAAGGAAAGCCAGCTTTGACGTAACTTCTCCAGTCTAAGCGGACAATAGAAGATACACCCACATGTCCACGCTAGCCAGTCTAGTGTCCACCACTAACCACGAGGGTAGATCGATATACGAATGTTTCCCTGTAATAGCGGGCTGTATCTCAATGATCTAACCTTGAGAGAAAGGAAAGCCAGCTTTGACGTAACTTCTCCAGTCTAAGCGGACAATAGAAGATACACCCACATGTCCACGCTAGCCAGTCTAGTGTCCACCACTAACCACGAGGGTAGATCGATATACGAATGTTTCCCTGTAATAGCGGGCTGTATCTCAATGATCTAACCTTGAGAGAAAGGAAAGCCAGCTTTGTCGTAACTTCTCCAGTCTAAGCGGACAATAGAAGATATACCCACATGTCCACGCTAGCCAGTCTAGTGTCCACCACTAACCACGAGGGTAGATCGATATACGAATGTTTCCTTGTAATAGCGGGCTGTATCTCAATGATCTAACCTTGAGAGAAAGGAAAGCCAGCTTTGTCGTAACTTCTCCAGTCTAAGCGGACAATAGAAGATATACCCACATGTCCACGCTAGCCAGTCTAGTGTCCACCACTAACCACGAGGGTAGATCGATATACGAATGTTTCCTTGTAATAGCGGGCTGTATCTCAATGATCTAACCTTGAGAGAAAGGAAAGCCAGCTTTGACGTAACTTCTCCAGTCTAAGCGGACAATAGAAGATACACCCACATGTCCACGCTAGCCAGTCTAGTGTCCACCACTAACCACGAGGGTAGATCGATATACGAATGTTTCCCTGTAATAGCGGGCTGTATCTCAATGATCTAACCTTGAGAGAAAGGAAAGCCAGCTTTGACGTAACTTCTCCAGTCTAAGCGGACAATAGAAGATACACCCACATGTCCACGCTAGCCAGTCTAGTGTCCACCACTAACCACGAGGGTAGATCGATATACGAATGTTTCCTTGTAATAGCGGGCTGTATCTCAATGATCTAACCTTGAGAGAAAGGAAAGCCAGCTTTGACGTAACTTCTCCAGTCTAAGCGGACAATAGAAGATACACCCACATGTCCACGCTAGCCAGTCTAGTGTCCACCACTAACCACGAGGGTAGATCGATATACGAATGTTTCCTTGTAATAGCGGGCTGTATCTCAATGATCTAACCTTGAGAGAAAGGAAAGCCAGCTTTGACGTAACTTCTCCAGTCTAAGCGGACAATAGAAGATACACCCACATGTCCACGCTAGCCAGTCTAGTGTCCACCACTAACCACGAGGGTAGATCGATATACGAATGTTTCCTTGTAATAGCGGGCTGTATCTCAATGATCTAACCTTGAGAGAAAGGAAAGCCAGCTTTGACGTAACTTCTCCAGTCTAAGCGGACAATAGAAGATACACCCACATGTCCACGCTAGCCAGTCTAGTGTCCACCACTAACCACGAGGGTAGATCGATATACGAATGTTTCCCTGTAATCAGTAGATGCAGATTAAATTTAAAACAAATTAATAGTTTTTAAGAATCATTATTAATGTATTAAAACAAACTTCTGAGATTACAAGGGGCATGCCTTAACACAATTTGAAAAGTTAGTAAGTCATATTAAAACACCTAAATAATACTTTTGTTTGAAGAAATATCACTTGGTTAATATTGATGTTATGATGTACGTGTATTTAGCTTATAATACGAATTAAAATTAAATAATACTTATTATTTCATTTTATTTTGTACTAGACGTTACCAGCCGCTTCGCAGACAATTTCTTTTTGAAAAACAAGGACATAATGAGCATATTCTTGAAATGACATTCCAAACTATTCTCAGATAAGTAACTGAAAGATGTTAAAATCTATCGATACATTTAAATTTATGTTAAAGAAGGTGAGTGACACTTTTTTAATTACATTTTTTTAACTTTTCTTCAATATTTTCTGATGTTTTAATAGCTCCAACGATTTCAGTAAATTTGAAATGTTTCAGGCCAGTTTAAATAGTTATAAATCGAAAGGGAGAGAAAGGTGTAAGTCCTTAGCGTCTCAGTTAACAGACATTATCATACATAGTGGCATTTTACTATAGATAAAATCACAACAAAAGCAAATCCTGAAAAAGAAAATATTTTTAACTTAACATGAAATTTGCAAAGTGTAACTGACTGTTACAAATAAATAACAACACACATTTACTATCTCCTGTTTACATTATTATTCTTGACTTTTACAGGTGATTAAAAACACTTTCAATATCTGCTGATCGATAAAAAACAGAGGCCTTGAACCGCAAGTCTTGAAGGCATTAGACTACAAAACCTATCATTAGATAGCTCTAAAAGAGAATCAGAAAAGTTATTTATAATAAAATATAAACAGTGAAGATTGAGTGTTCAAATTAAACATATTCTGCTGTCAACTAAACTTGGACTAGAATTGGACGTTTGATAGGTAGAAATTGTAATGTCGAAGCAATACAAATTGTTCTCGTTGAACGTCTTCGCAGTTGAATTTTGTAGCAGCTTTTCCAGATGTCAAATCTGTAACAGTGCCAGATTGCAGACGAAATTCACAAAGGACTTTAGATTTGTTCACGGGTTGAATAATAGCCACTTTGTAATTAACTATAGCCGTTAATTTTCCAAGTGAGTGGAATCGTAAATTACCATAAATCTCTTAGAAGAATATACGATATTTATTGTATTTTTACTACATTAATAGACCCTTATTTTATTAAAAACCAATTCTTTGCTTTGTGTCATTCAAATATGATCGTTCTCATTTTTTAATGATGTTGTTCAAATTACTCAATTAAGGTGTATATATATATTATAGATATTTATGGTTCAAAATAGTAATACTACTTGTAATAAGAAATTTCGGTAAATAATAACACTACAAAATGTGCATCAGTAATTGAGTGCAAATGTCAAAAGTAATTTTAAACGTTTACTGGATAGAACACCAGTAAATTATTCCTGCACAAGAGCAGGATATGCAACAGGATATGTTGCTTGCAGTGGTTGATGAATAGTAACAGAGGGATAGGACAAAACTGAGGGTTATAACGGCATTGTACTTGGAATAATATAAGATTCTCTCCGAGACCACAATTCGCGGGGAAACAATAGAGTAAGCCTGAGTAAACATTGCGTATTGTACACAAACAATACACCAGCCACAGAGTAAATTTTTATGAGAGCAAAGGAAAACATCGAGTGGAGTGCGTTCATACTTTAGTGATCAAGGATTGACAGGAATTTTAAGACTCTTAGTCGTAGCCTTTCTTCAATATCTTCAGAAAGACTATCAGGTTACAGGAGTCAAGCGTATGAGTTCATACAGTGCACTGGGAAGAGGGTGGAATGAGACTAAGCTGAATGTAGGTTATTGTATATTAAATCAAATAAATTAAGGTTTTAAAATTCAATAAATATGAGTGGAAATTTGTCAAGAACACGTTAACGAAGTTTTTGATATAAATTTGTATAATTACGTAAGTGCTCACTAATAAATGGGGTTTCTCTTTTATTACAAGGTCCCAAATCAACTTTCAATTTAAGTTACTAGTCTGCAGTTCAACGAAACTCCATCAGGGCCACTTCTGGCTCATTAATACCTTCCAATTCAAACTATACTGGGTACGGCAAAAACAAATGTGTCACTAATATCTGGAAAACCTTATGGATATCCAGGACCGGCGCAGCATATCGAGATGTAGGTGTGCAATGATAGACAGGTGTAGTATACTGCGGGAGATGATTGTTGGAGGTGGTGAGACTCTCTACGTGTTAAGGGTTTTGCTATTCTAGATATAAGGCTGTACCAACCTCCGCTTTAACTGGAGAGGCTAATACAGATCTGACTTCCACGTCTTCCAAGATGACATGGCTGAAATTAATGACCTAAATTCCCCCTCATGGATCTTGATAGAAGGCGAACCCAACCCTCAACCATACCCATCCAATATAATGTCACTCCGGAAGAGAACAAAAAACGTGTAACCATGATATCAAAGGCAAAATAACAGAATATATGAATTTATAAAAATCGGAATATATCAACTGAAATCTTAACATTTGACTTAGTAACATATGGAGCATAATGAAATGCTATATCGACTCGAGATTTTACATACAATTTCAGCGAAGACTGTCACGTAACATGTGGTCTGGCGAACTCTTACTTTGTATACATATTAAAAATTACCGTATGTTCTGTCACAATATACACTTTTATAAGGTTTACCAGTTATGAGACATTAATAAATAACAGAGAAGTATTTAGAGGATAATATAATGTTATGAAATTCTTACCACATTTTAAAATAAAGATTTGATATAATTGAGCTCAGTCTGCTTACAAATTTATTCACCTAATATTTCTCTCACTGCCATCATCGTTAGCCATAAATTAATGTAAAAGTTTTCACTAAAGTAGGAGTCACAAAAGTGTGCAGTTGGTGGTGACTAGTAAAGTGGACATTCCCGCGCGACGTTGCCACATGACATATCAACTGCCGTCCGACACGAAACACTGTTGTGTCATCGGGGAACAAGTTTGGCAACGTCGCTCAACACTCGTTTGCTGCTCCAAGGTCACGTGACAAATAGGCTCCACACTAAACTGCACTTTCAGGTGAATCCTATTGTAGAACTAAGCCAAAACATCTTGTTATAAAGCTTTATTTCCTAATAGAAAATGATTTCCATGATCGTAAATGTCCATCCATGAAACTTGGTTGTCATTCAGGCCTATCTCTCAGCATGTTGACCCTAACCCACTAGGTACAGAATGCAAATTGCAGTGATCAACTGATCTACTTTATAGCATCTGACTGGTCCGAGATCACGTTACGTTCTGAACGGGAAATACCCCGATTCCTCTCGGTTTGTATTGTAGCGGGTAGTATCCCCTGCAGCCGAGCGGAATTTTTGCTTGAGCTTTACTCTCGTACTGAGCTTGGCAATCTATGGTTAGTCCTTTCTCACTATCATGTATGTAGCTTTGCACCTTCGCTTCCGCTGCAGTTTGATCACATAATACCTTTTTTATGTACTTCCCCTTTTGGTGGAATACTCGTAGCGTTGTCACAGGAATACAACCTAGTTTTAATCCCTCTTTTCGCAATGTTTGTATTTTAACCTGTAGTAGGTGTAGTGACTTGTGTTCTGAATATTGTTCAACACCAACCCTAAGCAGTCCCGTGGAGAAAATCAGTTCTATACCTTGCGTATGTATGTAAGGTGAAGACGTAATCACAGTGTCATACAGAATATCTGTTATTTTTACTCTCCACCAACCCATTTTATATACAAATGTTTATTAAATTTGAATTTTATTGATGCTATTTTATTTCAAATGAAAATGAACAGTATATATACAGTAGAGTGCCGTTAATCCGACCTAATTGGGACCGAGCCCTATTCGGATTATGTGATTGTTCGGATTAGCCAGAATTACAGAAAAATACGGTTTTAAACTTGAGATGGGTCTATTTTGTTATAGAATTATCAAAATTGTTTATTAAAACATGTTTTCTGACTGTTGCATTGTATTTCTTGACAAATAAACGTGTTTGCGAATGCTAAGCACATTTACCGTATTTAGTGTGAGAGTTCTATTGTTAAGCAATGTGAGCGTACTGGATATTGTACGGGTCCACGCGTTCAATAGTTGTACGAAACTACGCGTCATCCAATAGACTCTTCAATGCGACAGAAGACAATAACTGAATTTATGTCTTTTAACAATTAATATTGTACTCAATAATAATATCAGTACTGTACGTCCAATTTTTGTTTGATTTCACTTCTTAATAAAGTAATTTAACTCATACTTAACCTATAAGTTTCAATTTGGTACTATATTTAACTTCATTATTTATGTACTGTACCGTACACAATTTGTCTTAATAAAATATTGTATGTCTATTTAATTAAAGTTTTCTTTGTTTATGTACGAAATGATGCACCCATTTTCATTTTTTATGTAATTAGTTCCTATAACTGTTCATTATCGTTATAAATGATTCCTCCTGGACCTGTTCGGATTAACCGACGTTCGGATTACACGTGTTCGGATTAGCGGGACTCCACTGTACCAGTTTGTATAACCCATATCAGCGCAGATAATAAAGTGAGGTAAACATTCTGCTTGTAGACTGAACATACCCCATGAAACCTGTTACAGGTTAAGTAGTGACAGAGTAGAATAATTAATAAATTGTACACTTTGATAGTTTTGAATGCATTTGCAATAATAAGCGACGTAGTTTTAATTAAAAATATTGTTGTACAGACAAAACAGTTGGTGAGAGAACTTCAGGTCAAATTATTCTTCTATATAATTCTTTCAGCGCAAGTGAACTGTATATTTTTATGTCTGTATCGCGTTGCACTTACAGTTTGGTGATTAATTTTACACTGAAATCATTTATTTGCAGGAGTTATCATCATAGCGACCATAATTTATATCTTTAATTGTCGATTTATAACTATAGTAATACAATACAATGAAATGTACTATGCCACTGTATATATACTGTATATATATATATATATATATATATATATATATATATATATATATATTATACATTTTGTTTTACTATAATTTTCAGAAAAATGAAGGAATATTTCAATTGTAAATTTAAAAAAATGTCATTAACTAATTTATCACACTAATTTATTTTATGTTTATGTCACAAACTTTTTTTGAAAAAGTAATTTTAGGGTTATTAGCGTTTGCTGTTTTATAAAAAAAGATAATATTTATTTTACTGTTAGCACAGCATATATTCTATTGATTAAAATATATCTCGTCCAAAATTAACGTTTGTTAAATTAACAAAGAATATTTACCCAACACTAAAAATAGCTAATTTATTTAAAAAGAAAATTTAAACAAATAGGATACATGACAGCTAGCTATGTAAGTGAATAATGAAATATTATTATATTTATAATGTTGTAAGACTTGAAATATTTGTTAATAAATTTTAAATGCCGCCAAGGGAAACGAAATATATGCTCTTACAGTGGAGAGGTCGCGTTGATGTATATATGGCGAGCATTACACGCAGCGAGCCACGCGAGAACCGCCAACTTTAGAGCGTAATATATAATTAAATATGGCAAATTATTGATTAATAGTTATGCACTATTGCTTAGCAACGCTTTTAAAAAAGGAAAATGCAATTTTTCTGATAATTATAATAAAACAAGATTTATAATATATATATATATATATATATATATATATATATATATATATATATATATATATATACATATATACACACACACACACACACACAGTGGCATAGTACATTTAATTGTATTGTATTACCATAGTTATAAATCGACAATTAAAGATATAAATTATGGTCGCTATGATGATAACTTTGTTCTCTCCTACCATATCCTGAAGCGGTGCCATCCTCTCGCCAAACTCCTTTTTGAGGGTCAAATATTCATTTTCGCCCAACAGTCCGTGCTCCTTTACTGTACGAGCACTCAAAGTCATTAAGTATTCATAAAGCAAAGTACTTTGAACCGTGAACATTATATTGTGTTATAATACAAAATGATTATCATAAACGGCGAGTCCGAAGATCTCGTTAAGTCAGCACCGCTTCGAACATTATGTCTATCATTGTTTATTTTAATGATACGACAATATTAATAGATATAATTTGAGGCGTAATATAACACAATATTATAAATTAATTATAATTAAACAACCGTCTCTAACCTAAAATATTTTCACTCTAAATTATAATTACTAATAAATCACTAATTGGTAAATTGGTGACATGAACATTAATTTACTAATCAATAGTAGTGCAGTAGACGATTACGAAATGCGTTCTATGTTTCTGGAACCTGTACTCTTACAGGACCTGCAAGACGCTGTCAACTCATTAAAGAATGGCAAGTCTCCCGGATTAGACGGAATTAGTTCAACTTTAATTAAACACACATTTCCTAAAATTTGTTTATGTTCTTTTATTTATAGTAAATTTAAGTTTTCAAACAGGAGTTTTTTCCGGAAAAATTGAAGTCAGCAGTTGTTATTCCGATTCACAAGAAAGGCCCCTCAACAATTTGTAGCAACTTCCGCCCTATCTCTTTGGTTTCTACCATATCTAAGGTCTTAGAGAAAAATTATGAAGCGAAAATTGATTAATTATCCTCACTTTGACGGAGTTTTTTAGTCGCAATCAGTATGGGTTCAGAGAGGGCGTGAGCACCGAAACTACACTTTTAAATTTCATTGGATTGATATCTGAGGGACTTGACCAAAACAAACATGTTAGTGGGCTGTTTTTTGGACATAAAAAAAGCCCTTTGACACTGTTGATCACGGAATATTATTGGGAAAAATGTTTGACTGTGGGATAAGGGGAGTTGTTTTAAATTGGTTTCAAGATTATTTAAAATCTAGAAGACAGTGTGTAAAAATTAATGGAGTTTTCAGTGCAATGGGTGAAATTAAGTGTGGTGTACCTCAAGGATCAGTTTTAAAGGCCCTACTCTTTTCTTAATTTACATCAATGATCTTTGTAATGCTAGTCTTCAGGGTAGTATAACTTGTTTTGCTGACGACACTGCTTTGTGTTATTCCAGCTCCAGCTGGGGTGATATAGAGCTTGCTATGAATGTTGATCTCAAAGCGCTAAAGTGGTGGTTTTGTAAAAACAGAATGGTTCTTAGCCCTGAGAAGACAAGTTATATTAATTTTAGTTTTAAGAGGTCAAGTGTCTTTTGACGCCGGTGCAATTATTTATAAATGTTTTAATTGTCTTTGCAATAATTCTATTTGCAATTTATCTTGTAAACCGGTTGCAGAAGCAAGTGAAGTTAAATATCTAGGCGTAGTGTTAGACAGAGAATTAAACTGGAATAACCACATATTAGTATTGAAATCTAAATTAAAAAATTATTTACGAGTTTTTTTATTTTCTGAGGAATTTTTGTGACAAAGAGATATTACGTCTTTTTTATTTTTCATTGGTAAACAGTCGGTTAGACTATGGTATTTCGTGTTGGGGAGGCACTTACAAGACAAAGCTACAGCCTATTTTGAAACTTCAAAAACATTTTATTAGAATTATAGTAAACAAACCTAAAACTGAAACCTCATTCCCTCTATTTGTCAGCCTTAATATTTTACCTCTAAGATTTATGTTTGTGTACAAAACTTTAAAGTTGTTCTATGATAAGAGTGGAAACCTACCGATGTTGACATTAATGAGTATAGGTTTAAACTTCGCAATGCAAATAACTTTAGAACACCTAAACCACAAAAACATTTTTTACTAAAAACTTACTTTTTTTTAGCCCCAAGAATATTTAACAAAATTCCTAATGAAATAAAATTTAAAAAGTCAAAATTCTGTTTTTTGAAGACATTAAAACAATGGTTGTTTTCTTTCTGCGACATTGAGGTTTTAATTGAGGTTCAGGAATAAATGAATTAAATTTTCATTAATTTTCCAAGCATGGTCCACAAAATTTACCCTGAAATAGATTCCAGTAGCATGTATTATCTTACACATGATACAAAAATTTCAATAAAATAGCTTATAGGACTTTTTTCTTTTTTAAATTTAACTGTCTGAACTTTTTATTTTTTTTAGTTTTTAATAATATAATTACACGGGTTGTCCTCTAAACAGGCTTGCCTTGGAGGCCCTAAATTTTCTCAGGATTTTAAAATATTGTTTTATATGTACATATTAAAAATGTTATTAGTTTTTCTTCCTCTAGTTGTGTATTTTGTTAGCTTTTATCTGATGTATACTTTAATTACAATTCATATTGTAGTTGCTGTAATGTACATAGTAGTTAAGACTTAACAATTTGGACAAAGGTTTTTTTTTAGTTTGTATAATTTGATATTTTTTTTCTTCATTAAGGTCAGACCTGGGAGAGTTTTTTTTTGTTTTGTTTTGTTTTTTTTTTTCACGCTCTGTAACTACTGTATATATTTATGTTATCCTGAGAAAATAAATTTATTCTTCTTCTTCTTCTTCTACTATTATTATTAAATTTATTTACGAATTACTTGCCTCTTTTCATCTGTCAAGAGGAGAAGAATCTTGTGTTTTTTAAGGTTTTATTTTCTTGTACTATTATTTTGGCAATAATATCTTTAGTTAATAATCCAAATGAAATAGCACTACGAGTTCCTCATTGAGCGTTCGTGTCTCTAAGAGCAAAACCATAAAGACACCAACGAGATATATCATTGTCTATAACATTTTCCCATAAGTATTGAATTTTCTTAAGCATAAGTAGATAAAAAGTAGATTTTAGTGAAATTGTCCTGGAATTGGTAATTTAAAAAAATGTATGAAAAAGAGAGAATAAGCATTATACTCAGGTTCTTTGCATTATTATAGCTTTCTACTGTAATTTATCATAAAACAAGAATATTGGCAACAAAACGGATATAAAAAAATTTTTATCTTGTACATATAAATTTATTGCCATATTTTATGGTTACAATACATTGGTGTTCACTCTGAGAGGTAATTTCTTTGACAAATCACCATAAATTACACGATGAAGTTGACAACACGATGTGTTGAATTAGGAGTTAGGTTTACTGCGAATACGTTTTATAAATTAATTTAATGATTAAAAAACATATTTTCCCAGTAAAAAAAATTAGGCAAAAAGTTTTAAAAATGCTTTTATTTAATAATAAAATAATATTTAATATGTGTTTAACACATTTAATAATATCAAAAAGACGCCGTTATTCATCAAAGCGTGAAGAAAAGTATTACATTGTTTTATTAATTTTGAATGACTTATTTTAAATAATACAAAAGAAATTTAATAAACTCCACAATCTGAACCCTAATTATATAATATATAATTGAATATATTATGTTCATTTATCAGTTTTGTTATCAAGTAAACAATTAAGAAATAATAAACATGCGTGGAGTTTCGTTTCGTTCCATTTAATTTTAATAATTTGCTATAATAACGGATTCATATGTGTGTTTTGGAGCATAATAATTGCTCGTGATGTCATAAAATATTGTTCTACATAAAAGTTGATTTTATTTAAAAGGCTCTTTCAAATAATATTTCGCAGCTTTCCAGACCAAGATGAGATATTTTAGTGTTTTATAAATCGTTAGGTCGCCCGGAGTGGTTTTTGAAATAAGAATATACCTATATTCATCTCAGGGCCCCTAAGAATGGCGTGCCAAATTTCAGTTACTCTTTGAATACTTTACAGGTGAAAGCAAAACAAACAGTCACAGGCTGTTTGAATGACAGCTAAACAAACATAATGTTCGATCTAGAGCCTATAGTATCCACATGCAGCCATTGTACATGTACGCCATTTGTCCGATTTTAACATAAACGAATTAATAACGAAATAAATGATTAATGCCAAACCTAAGAGTGCATAATAAGCTAAGTTCAAGACATATATTTATAACTAGATTTTTTCTGCCGCTTCGCATTTTTTTAGTAAGTTTTACCCTTTTATTAGCATTTCTAGTTCAAGTTAATTATATTTCCAACGCCTATGTATTGGCAACATTTGTCTTGTTGCCACAATTAAGCATATATGTCAAAGGCGTTCGTTTGTAGCCATTATGCACGTACAAGTACTTTATTCTAAAGTGATCTAACACTCAAGCTTTAAGTTCAACCAGAAGTTTATTTTAAAGAGAAATATACATCATAACTTAGCGCATTCAAACAGTATTTGGCTATTTAATATACGTAACTGTCTCGTAATTACAATTTATAATGTGCAGGCGCTTTGAAAAATGTTGTCTTTTGCAACGCCGCGCCGGCCGCCTGGTGGTAAGTTACATCAATGGGCATACCATATAAACCATCTCCGTGGAAAAATACACATGTACGTACACATTTACATAATGATTAATCAAATAGTTAACGATTCTATAAAGGACATACAAACATTCATTTTTTGTATATAGATATATTATCTTTACTTTAAGGACAATGTAGACGGAATTAACGTATTATTCCTTCACATTTTCTTATCTACAAATATGTGTTTACTTTCAGGAAAAAAATGCAAATTTACAACAGACCACGAAACGCCCTGCTGTATGCGGTAGTACAAATAGAACCGAAAACTCGGCAAAACCGTGACAGAGACCCATGAACGCAAAATAGCTAATGACCATATTGCATCATTTGACGTTGAACAAATGTACTCAAAGATTCCAGTAATATTATTCCCAGTAAACGCCTTAATGAATGCAAGACTCTCATTAAAAATGACAATAATTAAGTAATAAACTAACTTAATTTACAATAATGAAAAATTCATTTGTATGTATTTTAAAATATTACAATGAAGGAATATTGGTAAGTTATATATGCTTTGAAAAAAGAACGAATGCGGAACCTTATTAACCATTTTATAGAGCAATACTGTCATAGCTATGAAGAAAATAATTTGTATTTGTCAAGGAAATTTAGATAAGTTTGTAAATTATTTAATCATATATATCTCGTTTGTATAAATAAAATTGAAACAAATGAAGCAACTGATAGGATATGAGTAGAAGATGGTATATATAAATTTAATATGAAAAGAAAACCCCTGTCAGATACTTATTTATAAATAATAAAATCGCCAAAGACAACTTACAGAATTTCGATGTCAACAATAGATCAAAAAAACCATCTACAATAAAAAGTATTTTTCTTTTACGATACTTTTAAATTTACTAACAACAGTTTACATAACTGAAAAACTATAAACAATGATCAGACAGTGGTCAAGTAGATAATGATTAAAACATACAAAATTTAAAAATATGATTTAATTATAGTATAATTGTCATCAAATACCAAAAAAGCTTGAAAATTAAATACTTAATATTGATTAAAGAGCAATTTCTTAGATCTTACAGACAAAATTGTAATCTATGTTCTGAATAACTTTATGTCTTCTCTGGATATCTTCATTATTTCCTAAAGTAAAACAAAATAAAACAGTGAAGTCTATAAATAAATACGTAGACTTATTGCTACTTGCCTATTGCTTTTTTCTATTGAGTGTTTTAAAGCAAAGGACAGCACAGAACACGCCAATATTTACACATTCGGTCCCGATCATAAATAAAACTAGTACAGGTTATCTATCTGGATTGGCTAGGTTTGTTTCACAAATACAGTGCTCTGCTATTTACAGTAGAATTCATGTAATAAAATATCCATTATAAACAAAAATATACTAAATGTTTTTAAGTTATTTTATAAATAATAAAATAAAAATTTTTTAGTCGTAACTGACTCATATTTAATTACTCGTCTGTTTTCTGTCAAAGACAAACACAATCAAGAGAACCAATGATGGTATCGGACTATCAATTATAACCTTCGTA
Source organism: Homalodisca vitripennis (assembly GCF_021130785.1). Classification (NCBI taxonomy): domain Eukaryota; kingdom Metazoa; phylum Arthropoda; class Insecta; order Hemiptera; family Cicadellidae; genus Homalodisca; species Homalodisca vitripennis. Next base: position 222,555 of record NW_025776160.1, read on the forward strand.
ATTTTTAAAACTGATTTTTATAGACACAAAATGCACCAGAGAGGATAAAAATGACATAATGAAAGTTTATTTGCCGAGAGCGGTAAATGAAATGAAATGAAAAGTAAATTAAGAACGTAATTTCCGTTCAACGCTTAACCAGTTTATTCCTTCGTAACCACGTCATAATCCAATTTGCGACAGAATAAAAATCATATTAAATTGCCGTCATAGTAACTAAATTTTTAAACTGAATGCAAAATATTGAAATTTAATTATATTCCGGTTAAAAAAATTAAGTTTTGCAGTTCTTACACACACACATAATGAATCAGTGTGTAAATAATGAATCAATTATTTATTTCCTCCATTTTAACAACAGGTTAATAACTGCTGTATGATAAAGAAATTAAATACATTAATCATATATAAATTTTATGTTAATATAATTTTCAACATATAAGAGGAAAATATGGTCCTAAAGGCGAAGCCTGTTTAGGGATTCTATCATCTAATACATAATATAAATAAGAACTAATTCTTTTGCGGTGGCAGACTTAAGGACAAAATGAAAAGTGTCTCCCACTTTCTTAAATATAACAAAATTAATACTAAGACTATTAGGAATAAGACGAGACAACATTAGTTATTCATTTAATTTGTAAAAGCCTAGACGAGTTCTACGTATATTTATTTATATTGCATGCACAAAAGTATCAAAGTTTGTATTAATATTTTGAGAATTTAGAGTTATACAATTATTATCACATAAACAGCAAATGTTACTTATTAAATTCCGTAACATTTATTCTAAATATAAGATTTTAAAATAGACTTTTAAAAGCAATCCATCATAAAGGAGAATTGCAATAAGTGTATCTATACCATCTCTGTCCAGATAAAAAAAGAAATTAAAATATATTTGAGGAATATTTCTAATTCCTTAATATTTTAATGTTTGGTTGAAGTTGTTAAATAATGTAGGAGCTATATAATTGGATATATTTGTGTAAAAAGTTAAATTTGGTTTAGGGACTATAAGATAAACATATAATTACATAACACATTTTTACTCTTCATGTAAAATGCCTTTAAAGCTTTTTAAACATAAATAAATATCACAGGCAATATCTTTAAAGCAACAAAACATAGTTGTTACTGATCTCTTAAACTTTAAAATCAATCTAATATACCAATTTTGAATAATTTTCAAAGGTTCTATAACAGTTTTTTATATTCCGGCCCAAGAGACAATTGCATATTCTAGCTTGCTATTTGCTGAAGCAATATAGAGGCTTCGCACAGTCTGGAGAGTGCATAGGACCAAATAGTCCTGATAGTAAATTAAATGATAAATAAATTCCTGACAAGACCTTTGATTACATTTTTATTTCTGATAAAACTCATAAGAGCCAGTCCAGTATTAAATTATTACTAACCAAATATGTATTATCCAAGTAATTCACTACATTTTCTTTCATAATTTGTTTTATTATCTTATGTAATGTTGAAATCAATGATAAAGGACGAAAGGTTGAACATGAATACAGTGAATAAATTTTTTTAACTAGTACTACCACGTTTATTCAGATGGTTTGAAAAATGCCTTTTAGTACGGTGTAATTAGACCTAAATCTCAACATCCAAAGTAAAAGTTTTCCTCCAACACCAAATTGCTCTGCATAGTCCCCTTATTCTATGGTAAAAAGTTACACCATTTTGAGCGTCGGATTTGGGGGTAAGGGGGGGAATTTGAAAAATCACTAGATTTTTTAGTTTTTCGTAAATATTTAAAAAAATAAGCGGTTTATTCTAAACATTGTTATATACAAACATTTTCTACGTTAACTTTTAAATAAGAATGTTCCTTTTCATAATCACTCTAAATTGTACGGTTCAAGAGTTACAGACGGTGTAAATGTTAACTTTTTCGTAATTTTGATAATTTAAAAAAAATAAGCTTCGTAAAAGAATGTTACTATTTCAGTAGCCGGTGGTATGTTAGTGACCACCTTATCAAGGGGCACTCTTTTTTAAGGGAAAAGAGGCTTCCACAGGCCTAGGCCATATAAACCTGTGGCACGGAGAAACCCACCCTGAACTTTCTACGAACATTGCAACATAAATTCACTTCTTAAGCATAAAATCTTTCAAATTTGGAATGTTCAATGTCTTTATTAACTTCACTCATCCTCCAGCACATTATCCTCCTCCTCTAGCTCGTCGTCTAAGATGTTATTATTGTCCATGTTATCACATGCTTGGCATGAGCAATTACTGCATATGCTAGTGCAGTTTAGACCACTCCTTCTGCATTCAAAATTACGAACGCATTCATCTTTGCAAGTACACATGATAAGGGACAGTAATTCCTCGGGGGCTGCAGGACGTGCTGTTGTAATTGGTGTCAGGTGGTCGCCAATCTTCTTCCAACCCCACTCGAGTGGATCCTTATCTTCATTCAGCCACTGTTGTACCTGGTGGTAGGTCCTAAATGAATGCTGTCTGGACGCTCCTGAAGTGGGGGGTAGTGCATCCAACTTAAGTAATGCATGTATAGGCTGCTTTGCAATCGCTTTCAAGTAGGACTGGTAGCGGAGACAATCTAGATCTTCAGTGTTCTTGGCTCAAAACATTGCAAGTAGGAAGTAATTTCCTGCATCAGCCACTGCACTGGGGTCGGCTTTGGGGTTGTTGAAGACCAGAAGTTTTTCACGAAGAACGTTGTTGGCTTGAACCTTCCTATAAGGTGCAATTTTTCCCTTCTTCTAGACAGCAGACACAGTGTCACATCCTGTGAAGGCGTATGTAACCAGAAGTACATCTTTCATATCCCCAATGCCTTGCTGAATGTCAGAAATAATGTACACTTTTTCCTGGTGATTATTTACTGAAACTTGATTTAAAATAAATGCAAACACTTCTTCTATCATTGGACATATATGTTTAATCATAATTCAATTTATACCATAAATACCTGGTGATTTGCAATTTTTCAAATTCCTCTGAACTCTCACACATTATCGTCACAGAAAACGGGCTCTAATAATATGGATAATCTCTCCTGAATAGCTGCAAAATTATTCTTGTAGGCTACTTGTTGTCAAAGCGAGCAGTCAAATTATCAATTTAAATTATTCGTTTAGTAATATACTAGAAATATTTATATTCAGTAAGTAATCACTGTATCAATTTGCAGACGGAACTTTCCATCTCTGGCACTGGAAATTTATATTTTTAGTCGTATTCTAAGTGGTCTTTTGATTTCCAATATTATTCTCTAATTTATTCGTATGATAAAACGATTTAGCTACTCAAATCTTTTGCTTCAATTTATCCCTTAAAGAATGATAATATAATCTAAATTTACCGTATTGCGGTCTATTTCAAAATGCAAAGCTTTGAGAGTGTAATTATGATACTTGATATGATGTGCTTGAGATTTACTCAATTATTCTAATACAATACTGCTGAATAACGATGACAATAAAGGCCACCTCTTCGCATTTCACAGGTATGGTTTTTAAAATAACGGGATTTATGCACAAAAAAGTATGTCCGTCAAATGCTGAATAGTATAATGTCTTAGTAATGGTTCCAAAAGCTACTATATTCATGTTGATCGTTTTGTGATCACAAATATTTCACTAATTGACGGGTTTTGGTATAATTTGGGGATGAAATCTCGTACGTTGTGACTTTTCTAATATTGAGAATTGTTGTGAAGACTGTTATCTACACTTATTTTATTTGGTTTTGAAATAATAAAGAAAAAAAAACAATGCAATAAAACACCATTTAAACTATAGTAATCACTACATCATTTTTGGTAGCCTTTCGGCTAGTTTGATAGATCGATGGTTATTGTACAAATGAAAATCACCCTAATTAGAAGAACAAGGTTATTTGAATCATTACTGAAATCTATAATTCTCAAGATAGAGCTACTACATTCTTCCCGGTAAAAACAATATCACAGTACGATAACGAGCCGGTGTAAGCCAACACCAAAGTAGAATTATAATTACAAAAGTTATATTTTTTCAGTAATAGTTTTAATACAACGAGAAGCTTTATCTCTAGTTTAAATATTATAAATGTTTTTTATTCTTTTGCAATATCCATCCTGAAGTACTTAGAAGTTCTTAGATTGTTGTTTCATAAAATACTTATGAAAATATTTAGTTTATTATTGGAATTATTTAGACAGAATAAAACTAATGAATGTGCAAAACAATTTATTTTTTTATTTACACTACTTCATACTACAGCCAACTGATTCATTAATTTAAATCAAATCGCTTTACAGTTTGTCTTAATTTTATTATTATAATATAAGTGTATTGTTAAAATTTTAAAGTTTTGAAGATATAGATGTCTAAGATATCCCAATACACATATTTAATGAATATCACCATTTTTAGGTTTTTAGTTTACACTGTACAAAAAAAGTACATCTACCAATGACTAATTCTCAAATTTGTATAGTTTCATTTATAATCGGTCTATTTATAATGTAGCAATGTTGGCCCAAACGTCACCATAGATTAAAAGAAATTCTTGATTGAAGATATCAGCATTCTAAAAATACCACACGTCTTTCGACTATTGTTTTAAAGAAACCACGATAAAAATAGCTAAACCTTTTTATGAAATTTTTATTTAAAGTCCTTTGTCTATACCACTTTAAAATATCTTATTAATATTAAATATAGTGTATAAAAAAGGGCGTAACTTAAGGTCTCAGTTAAAACCCGCAGCGGGTAGAACAGGGTGGGGTGGTGTAGACAGTGAGTTATTATACTTTTGTTTACACTAAAACACTTATTCTTATGCAAAACCTGATACCCAAAATTTTCTGTAGAAATCTTTCACTCATGTTTGTAGGCATACCTCATTGTATTGATAACAGCTGATGTTATGGGATGATATAAAAAAGCTAATGCACACGAGAAACGTCACAGAGTTACTTCATTAACTTCGTTAACAGTAAATAAAGGGTAACTGTTTGTGTGAGGTCAACTTGAAAAGTACCGGGAGGGTAGTAAAAGTTTTAATTCCAGGTTGTTCGTCGAAAGCAGTAAAATGGAATGAAACTGAAATTAAATTAAGACATTGTAATCCCACTGCAAGTGTTGCAACGGTCGCAAACACCGGTAAATCAACACCGTCATCATAATGAACCATTTTTGAAACTGTTTACACAAAATATTAAACTCACAATTGTCTTAATCTGTTACACCACTTCAGAATTACTGAGTTTTCTACATTAATACTAAAGAAATAATTAAACTAAAACTATACTTTATAAAAAAAGCATCATGTATGCAAAATGTATCATGCAACTATTATGTGTAATAACAATGCTTAGTGTTCTTACTTTAAAGCTATTGTATAAAACCCAATGCAAATGAATGATTAATATTACATTAATTTAAAATGCACATGGAATTTCGTGATCGCTGGCAAATGTACTCAAATAACAGCCAAATAATGGAATACTGCTTTCCAAACGGGAACTATTTTATCTGCAAAATACATCCAGTTTGCTGTATGAGTTTACATTACATTGCAAACAAAGCGAAGATATTTTCAGTATATTTGGGATAAACTGCAAATACATAATTAAACAATTTTCGAATAAAAACTACTTTTGTATTTCCTTATTCAACTCTAATGTTGACTTATCTCAACTCCGCGTCTAGCATTTACAATGGTCGGGGCAGACAAAAGATCACAGCTTCATCTTGGATGTATTACATTTTAATCCTATATCTATCAAGGCTGTTCTGTAGCGAAGGAACAGTAAACTTGGGCTTTAAAAATCTTCCCTACAGAACTATAGACGTGGAGAGATTAAATTTAAAATACAATTTCTTTCATAGATAAAATAAATAAAGTTTTTATTCAAAATTGATTAAACGTGCTCTATTACAAGTTAAAAAAGCACAAAAAACTATAAAAAACTCTTTCTATTAATATTAAATTTCAGCTACATAATTGTTTTATACTTTTTCTAATTGGAAATCAATATCAAATTTTTGACATATTCCTTTATAATGATACTAAATGATCTACTGTTATTTATCATTGCTTGGTAATGATTACGTATTATTTACTGTGCATAATGTTATTATACTATCACTTGTAAATTTAAACAAGTTTAATAAAAAAACAGTTATTTACATAGTTGGGTTGTACTATATAATAGTAAATATTGTTAACCAGATATAACCTTTAACGTTTTACAAAAGATTCTGCACACTTTTACAGTAAAATAATAAAGAATAAATGTATATCGTTTTTATTACATAGTTGAATTAAACAGAGTAATGCCTTATTGTATGAGAACTACTTTATATATAACCACACAATATAATACATAGTGCTGCAAACACGTATCACAGGGTTTATGGTGGATGGTGATGGAGAATACTGGTGAGATAAAACTGGCATTCTATGATGTTAGTGTAGTGACTAAATATATGTCTTAGCAGTTACGCATAAGAGTTCTTTGCTTTGTGTATCTCAAACTTTATTTGTGTTTGAGATAAATTTTATTTGGCTTTATTTCCCAGATTATTTCGTTTAGTATTCCTTCAACCTGTAAAAACATGATCATTTGTTACTGATGATAAGTAACTAACATCATTGTAATAATAAAGTATTGTAAGCATAATGATACATCAAATTTCATAGTTAATAATAGGAAATGAAAGTTATGGAATTACAGAGAGCATCTTAATTGTGTAAATAATCTCCTTATTTATACGTGAAAAGGATGAAAGTATCCTGTGGAAAATGGACACATCTCATGTTCCACAATGAAAACAGGTGTGGCACAAGTCATACGCAAAATATAACGTTAAATACACATATAAAAAACGCATTTGCCTTGAACATCTTTAAGTTCACAATTAACACACCACCGGATGATGCATGAGTTGTAGACCTAAAGTTGGGGGGGGGGGTGCAGTCACGCAGACAAAGACACAATAACTACAGACTCAAATAACTCGGTAAATTAACGATTACGGTTAATTAAACGTAAGGGACTAGTTGTTCAGCAATCAAAGCCTTGTGTAACAAAACCCTAGTGTTCAAGCCTGTGTTGTACAGACCAATATGTGTTTAAAGTAATTACTTTATTATAACCATTAGGCTCTGCACTCTATTTGTAATTAAACGATAACATGTAAAAATAAATGTCTTGGAAGTTTTAAGCAATTTAACTACCAATAATAATATAAATTTCCTTTCCCATCGATAATCTTTAATAGCTGTTATGTACGTTTTAAAATCTAAGAAAACTCTTATGTATATAATAGTATTAATGTTTCTAGTATTGAAAGCTGTATAAAAAAGCTATCCAAATTATAACAGCTCCTCCATTACATGCGTGGTGAGGGGTCTAAATAAATTTACTTTTCCCTAATTTTTCATCTTGAGGGTCGTGATGTGAGGACTACAAGTATTAATAACTGGAAGGATCTTTCATCAGTAGCTGAATGTCATACGTACCTTGTACCGTATGACGATAACACATGGGGGTGGTGTCTTCTGAGGTCGTAGTAATAAATACTCAAATTGCAAAGTTTACTTATAAGTTCAGTTTAATTATTAAAACTTACAAGCAGCACTTTTAGATGGTAAGGGAAAAGTATGTAATGCCACGTTGCTGCAAATTAGAATATAAGAACTAAAAATGTATATCTGCTAGGTGGGCCTATAATATCCAATGTTCTCTGAAATTATGCCTACGATGCTTTACTTTATAAGACATTTAAGATTTTACTTCCCTTCGCAATGTGTAGACTCACGACCCGGGTGTCGGCGCCTTGGCACGAGACAATGGCGCTGTAGTCTAAGAAGGGTTATGTCTAGTTGGTGGTTACTAGACGATGAGTAGAAGTTAAGAAACTGGTAGCCATCTACTCAAATAATATGTGCCCTGTGAGCCGTGATACACGTGGGACACGTAAACTCGCCTAAAACAAATTCGCGACGGTATTAGCCATTTAATGATACAAATTACTATTTATAACAACATACTAGGACGACACCACCACTTTTATCTATTTCAATCAAGCAAATAAAAGATCTTCAAGGGTACGTTACTTTACTATTTACAACTTTACTTTACGTTACATTCATTTTTATATGTTTGGCATCAAAGGGCTAATTTAATAATACGAAAAGATAAATTTTACTTATGGACAAAGCGCGCGAGGTCTGCTCGGTCACATAGTTGGGCTGCTACAAAGGGTTAGAAGAAAATATTCATACGCGTGCCAATTAGGTAGTTACTCCGCCCAATAATTTAGTTCCGGAACATTGGATAAAAATAATATTAAATTATACTGGCTGACTAGGTTGCGCAATTTACATTGTATGAAATTTAATTAACCAATTAACGGTACAACCTAACAAGGCAAGGCGGTGACTTATGCATTCCCAGCCATCGACTAACACTGTCCGAACGTGACATATCTCTCACAGTACCACTTTTTTGTAATAATCTTTCGGGAGAAATAAAACAATACAATAACAACCTAGTAGCCTTAAGGAAACTCCTTTAAGCGTTCCTTATTTAAAAAGGAGTACCTGTTTAGTTGTAAATCTAAACAGGAATTCCTGTGTAGTTGTTTATGTTTAAGGATTAAATCAACAACGTTTTCAGTTGTCTATGTTCAAAAATAGAAACTGTATTGGGTATGTATTGAGGACTAATACGTGCATCATGCACGTGTTAGATTCAGAAATAAACAATGTCTATGCCTGCACCGTTAGTTCACAAGGGAGTGGAATTCATCGCAAATTATGATCTTCCTAGTTATAGGAATAGAAATTGTCATTTTAAATACAATTTTCTAAAGAAAACGGTATATTTACAACGGGATGTTTGGAGCATAGTTGCAGATATTCGAATTGCTGTAACATTGATCTCCATATCTTAGATGTTTATAACATTTAAAAATAGATGAACTTCCTTTCATTCTTTGTGTAACAAAGGATGGGGGAGTAAGTGAATATAAAGCATCAGCACGATACTCGGCGAAGTTGTCACTAAGTAATTTTACACGAACAGTTCAATGTTCTTCAACAATGTGAAAACATTTGGGTCTTAGCTAGTGAGTCTGTGTACCGTTAAATTACTTTGCCATAAAATCAGAACACACGTAACTAGCTCGGTTTGTTTTTATTATTGAGTTAACAAACAATGGCTGGCAAACAAGTTGTAATTGAAGCTCGGCTTTGTTGTTGCGCAATTGAATAATGCGTGCTGGGGCGGTAAACTAACTTACAATTTTTATAATACGATAAAGAGAATGAAAGCAAATGATTGAGTTCAGGGTTGATTTTTAGAGTATTTATATAATTCGCGACTTCGTACACCACTCATTTTGAAAATCAGAAACCTTTAGCGTATTCTTTTTAAAAGGCATTACAAAAAATCCCGAGATAAGTTTTAAATTTAAAGAGCAGTTACTCTGAAACTGAAATAGGAGAGTGAAACCGCTTTTAACAGTACATATGAAAAAACTTATATTTCCTTCAATATTCTATGAATAATATTGAATATCTCAAACAATTTCTGTAAAAATTGAACTGTTTTTGCACAGTGCAGAGAAGTACTTCGCTTTTAAGTTAACTCACTAACTATATAATACATGGTAAAGGTCTATGTAATTTTCAAACGGAAGTAGGCATATTTTAGGTACATATTATTACAGTGTTGTACATGGTTATACGTTCAGATCGAAAGCGAAATTCCACATGGTCTTTATTTTAGGGTTTTCGGTGTAACAATACTTCTGGTTTAAATTATATTTCCGACGCCATGGTTAAGTTTGCGTTATTGACCCTATCAGGATTATTCTGTAATTTCCTTTCAGTCTAAGATATTACTATTACCATATTTGAGTTTTTATTGTTACTCAAATCAAGTTAATAGTGCAATTCTGAGAACTATACATCTGTACGAAAAAATAAGATGAGTTTTTAATGTGTTACAATTTGTTGCTCAAGCTACGATGTAACTTTGTCTTTGACACCTGCATTACACTAATGATGAAGCATACTTAATATTTGATAACATTTACAGTTAATGATATATTTATACTAAAATTTCACATTTTAATATCCGGATAACCTCTTTACTCAACATTAATTACATGAAATAATAAAATATGAATGTGTTACTTTCAAGATTACTCTAAGATTTAAATTTTAAAATAATCTTAAAAAATATTTATAACATTAATTAAACACAGTTGTGTTGGTAAATTATAATATTTACAAAGGACAGTTGATTAAAAACACATTTACTTGCTCATTATACCAAAAAGAGTTTCAAGACCAGAGGGGATGGATTTTTGAAAAGGAATCAGAATAATGTTAACCATAATAATGTTCACGTAGAATTCAATACAATCCGTCCAGAAGTTGTTAATTGATTGATAAACAAATATAATAATTGGAAAGTAAAGAAACCCTAACGTATTCTTTTTTGAAATGAAACTCAGTATGAACGTTTTAAATTCGCATTTTTTCTAAAAAAAGCTCATTATATGTTTTCATGTATAGATATGATTTTATAACGAATAACACGACTTATTAATATCACATTCAAGAAGCGACTATATAATGAAAATCCTCGAATATTCCATTAGGCAGATTTGGTCGTTCTAAATTGAAAATATTTTAATTCCTTCCACACAGCAAGCAAAGTCCACTGCCTGTATTTTTCAAACGATCTGTTAAATTAATTCAAACGAAATCCACCAAACTTATCATTGACATGAAACCTCCTTTTTATCTCCTACTGTATTTCAGCAAAAAGGATCCTATTGCCTCCGTCGTTATTACTGCCAACTTTTAAATAACACAAGTACAGAACTGTGAATGAGCGTGAATGTCTACGTGAACATTATCCGGTCTGTTCTTATGCAATCTTGTAAGCCTAGCTATAGATAAAAGTTTTATCTAACGAGTTTACACGATGTTATCAAGATGTATAAATACAGTTAAATTTCCTTGTGTAAATAGGTGCTATAGTTAAATCATTGCATTTGAAATATTGATTTAAGAAATAAATACTGTAAAATAATCCATAAAAAACTTTACTTTGAGTTTCAAACTCTGCAGTGTTAGAATTATGCATTGATTAAAAGTTTAAACCCCTCTTAAAAGCTCATTTAAGTGCAATATTCGTAATACGTTTATTTGTAATTACTACGCTTGCCGTGTTGTATATGTAAGTTATTGAATACATTTAAAAATATATATCTCTATTAACTTGATACATTAAACTTTAGTTTTACGTATGTAAATAACTAGTTTTAACTAATATTTTAATGTTGCTGTTTACCTGTATTATGCTATAGAGGAGAGAAGAATTCGGGTACATGCAAACCGCGCCCATCTTAAGACTTATAAAAAACGTTTCTTATAAGCATTTGTAATATAAAAATATAAGGATATCTCCAAGGTTATTCTCATGTTTTAATTAATTTATTTTTTAATATAAAAATATTAGTAAAAAAATAGTAAATATTAGTAAAAATATAGTTAATATTAATAGTAAATAATAGCAAACTGTAAATATTAGTAAATAGTTGTTTATATTGACATTGGTGACACAGCTAAATACTTTCAAAATCAATAATATGATAATTTTTGTCATTATAGCTAATTTTATTCTCGTGATATCCTATGGACAGAATTATAATCGCATAAAAAGGATAATTTTACAGTCCTCATTCAGAAGGAACAAAATCTGCCAGTCTTCTGAGTGTTGAACTACAATGATGCTCAAGCAAATCCCGTAATGGAACATTCATGCACCTTCCTGTCTATGAAGTTTCATGCGAAATTGTAAGTCTACAAATACAATCTTTCTCGGGATATCTTATCGAGTCAGGCTACATGTGTAAACTATTGCACTCGTTAAATTCTATTTTATGGAACAATGTATGTTAAACAAATTTGTTCCTTGAATTTCTAGTTGTAATTGAACAATTATATTTCTAAAATATAACCACGATTCTAACCATAATAGATTAGGATTATCATCATAGTTGCCCATAACACTAATTTCAAAATTCTCACTACCGCTCAGTCATATCCCATGATGTGACACGCCCCATCATCGAACTCAATGTTGTTTATATAGAAATGAAGACTATAGGCCAGTTCGTTCTAGAGTTATCGTGCGGACAAACAGATATATTTGTCCATACCTTCGAACTTCGCTATCGCTCACCTTATAAATCATCACCGATTTCAAAAACTATTATTACCTGTTTGAACCTATTTTAAACAAATATGACTATAAAGTACTTGAATTTGAAATTAAATACAACATCACACAATGCAGACTATTTTGCTTAATGATTATGTAAACACAGTTGTATTCGATTCATTTCTATTTTTGTTTATAGAATGAACTATGGAAATGTATGAGTAATATAAACACAGTTTTGTCCCCCTCCGTAGACTAGTGGATACAGCCACGGCTCTCTAACTGAGAGATCACGGGTTCAAATTCCGAGGAGGTTCAATAATGATAGGAATAGCAGCCAAAGTGACCAAAAACAAGCCAAGAGCTGAGGCTTAAAAGGGAATAAAAAACACCGTTTTTATTGTAAAATTGTTTGGTTACAAACGAACAGTCAGATGCTTTAGGCTTCCACAAGACCGAGAGAGTGCGCTGAAATAAGCTGACAGTCGCAGGTTTGACGGTCGTTTCCCTGAAATGTATTCCCAAACCAAGCAGTATTCCCACTGAGCATTCTACCGTATAAAATATTATTCCTTCATTTGAGGTAAACAAGTTTAGTGTGTGGTTGGTCACATCGCAGTTCACATAATTTTCGATACGTTGCTCAAGGTACATTCACTACCCATCACTGTTTATTTTCTTGGAACACTATCTTAGTTTAAAAGATAACTCGAATATAGTGACTCCATGGAAATTGACATTTTATTCCACGGTTAGAATACACCAAGGCATATTGTTTCAGGAGAAAAAGATTTGAGTACAATGACAATATAATGGTACCTACAAAATTATCTAATATTTTCCTGGATACGTTTATTTATTTCCCAAAATAAATTGAGTTGCAATTTATTGTGGTGTTCAATAAAACATAGAGGGTATAACGTGATGTTTAATAAATTAATAGCTGTCTTTTAATAATAATACATGTCACCCACAACGGATTATTAAGTATCTAAGCAATTGTCTATACACCTTTTTCAGGCCAGCTCTGAACCAGCCCCTCCATTCAAAGCAGGCAGGGGGTGGCGCACTCTTGTTGAGGTTAGCAAGAACCTTTGATAGTTAGGGAACGAAACTCACTCCAACAGTCACTTCCCGCAGTAGACTAGACCTATCAAATTACCCTTGCACCCCAGAATCTCGACATTTGGGGTCAGTGATGTGCCGTTCCTGGACATCTATAAAGTTGCCTAGATATAAGCGACACATCGGTTTTTGCTGTACCCAGTGGTAGGTTCAACTGAAAGGTATAAACCAGGCAGAAGTGATCCCTGCTGGGCCTTAAATAGCTCTTACACTTTACTGAAAAACATATGAATACAGAAGTAACATTATTAGTGTAAAAACGTTGTTCCAAATCATTCGTGTACATATATTTCTATAAGTTAAAACATTGTATTAAAGTCTAATTATGTTTCATTCGATATTTACATAATTTTAAGACTGAAACAGCAAATAATCGATATATTCTTGTACTATAGGAATGTGTAATGAATTTATCAGCATCTTTTACATAGTTCCAGTTGTTAGTTCGCAATATTAAAATAATTACTAGATGCTCTAAATCTAACTGAGTAACTATTAACGAATAACAAAATCCTATACATTTAATATATACCAGTAACGGTTAGAAGAGGGGTAAGAAGAAGAGATGTTGCTTTTGGATATTTTTAGAAAAAATGTAATCCGGTTCATGTCGTTTGATATTAAATAAAGAGGTGTCTAATGACATTATCACCTGCATCTTTTAACAATCTTCTTGGAAGCGTAAACATAACTATTAGCAAACACAGCTCAAAATATATCAATTGTCCTGATTTGTTAGTTTCTGATGGTGACGTAATCTAAAGGTGGAATTCTTTTCTTGTAACACTATGGAAATGTCTTCTACCATATGACGTATTCGTTATATACGTTCAGTAGTGAATTTACCAAGTAATGTCTGAATGCATTTCAGCAGAGACAAAAGGTATTAACTTTGTAGTTCACTTCAGCAAGATCATAAGTAAAGACCAAAATGATGTTTGCCGCTGTTCTTCAGTTACATCATCAGTAGAAAGATAATAAACAGTTGGATAGAAATAATGCGATTAATGCACCATTCATAAGCGTTTCATAAAACATTGAACGATAAAAACATCACGTTTCGATACAGCAATATATTGATGTCATACAATCTACATTTATTGAAAGTACGAAACGAGTTTCAATCAAGTAAATGTTTTCCTCGTAAAGACTGAAAGCAATACCTCAGAACAAGAGTTATATTATACCTTTTACTCGATTTTGTTAGATTTACAAGCTCGGTCAAAGTAAAGCGTATTTAATAAAATAACGTACATTTATTTGATTCTACTGTACCTTCTCTTCAGTTTAAAATGTGAACCAATGAACATAAAATCATCGTAAAACTTGTGGTACTGTTTCAGAATTTGCAATAATTGTCCAGCTAAACAAATATTATAAAATGTATCTCTTGTGTACTACCACTTTTGTGGAATAAAAATAATTCTTAAATCTAAATAATACCATTACCTAAGAATAATTTATAATAGGAAATGTTTAATAACAATCTGAAATTAAATTCTTATTCAGGAACAGAAAATCTAAGTACTAAATTTAAAAAAAACTGACTTAACCTTGTGTTAATCTCATGGTAATCAAAAGGCGTTTCCTAAATAACTTTCTTAAAAGAAGTTAAAAAGTATCATAGATAATAGATTTAGTATAAATCACCTAGATTCATAGGCATATATGAAACTATCATATTTGATTTCGGGTTTAATTCTAAGAATGTTTTCCTCTTTTTTAGCATCTCATTTAATGATTAAGAATTTAGCTCTCTTTTTAATATTATTATCATGTCGCTCAAATTAAAATTTATTTGATATTACTCATATTTTTAATTAATTCCGTATGCTTAATTTGTGTGTTCAAAACACAAAATATTTTATCCAGCAATTAAAGGGGCCTTTTTGTTAAATCTGTTAAGTTTCATTTCCATTGAAGAGCTATACCTACAATATTGATTTGTATTTCAACAATTTTAATTTCAAAGACTTATAAAACATATTTTATTGTATGATACCTTTAAATTTACACTTGTATTTTATAATATGAGATGATACAAAATTAGATAATACGTCTTGCAAAACCATAGTTGTACACCTATGGTTAAATACCATTTAATCCGTACTTAAATAATCCATTGGTATCCGTGTGCAGTTAAAGATATAATAAATAACATTGACAACAATAGTGTGTATATTGTCTACTGAAATTAATAACTGAATTATTAAACACATATTATTATATTTTAATAGGTTAAAATATTATCATACAGTATTGTAACTCACATTTTTCTGTATAGTAATTGCTACGATGAGGACTAAAGATAGTTAATATAAAATTTTTTGGAGGATCGGAAGGAGGTTAAAATGCCTTTTGCGCACACCGAGAGGTTTAACAGTGCTGGACCCGCAGTTTAATTGTCCCACGGACTACCGGCTAACCCCCCCCCTTCATCATCACCCGAGGATACTAGCCTGGATCTGTTTAGCTCATTACTTTAGGCTAAACCTGTAAAGTTACGTCACTAAGGCTTTCTTCGTCGTTGGAATCAGAGAGTAAGAGCCGACAGACGTCGACCTTTTTCGCTTAAAGTATAGACTGAACATATTGCTTTACACAGTTCCAGGTGTCCTCTCCCTGGAGCATAGCTTCAACGATGATCTCGGGAGTGACCACGAAGCCGATCTCAGCAGAGAGAGAAGTCACCTTTCACATTCGAAAAACGTATGCTTGCGCCTTGTCTGCAATGTCAGGGCACACAGACAGGCCGAGCTGACATATTTGCCCACATTCAACAAATAGGTACGAAAATACCCGTGGCTGAGAGAATTTGGGGAAGTAATCAAACTTTCAGTGCTGTCGTTCCACCCATAGTTGAATTTTTGGGATGAGTCTGAAGGTCAAACATCCTTTCGACTCGGCTTTCCAATCGCGTTGCCAGCGGTAAAAGCTGCGGTCTCCCTACTTGGCCCTATGGCGGTAGATCGTCTGTTTCTCCATCGCAAGACCACAGCAGAGATCACCATCACTTAATATAAAGTACTAGGTTTAGTATTAAGGTATCAGTAATATAATGTTGATTAACAATAGTTTAAATAGGAAGGGCGTTAAAATAACTAAGTAAGAAATTAGTGAAGGCCGTAAATGCTGTAATACTCTTCCCTTTTAATTATACAAATTGAGAGTAAATTGTTGTATCCACAACTCTGATCGTCACTTTGTCCCTCCTAGAAGTCTTCTGACTTTCTGATGGCGCCTTAGCAAAGTTTTCCCCAGCAGTCGAAATGAAAACTGTACGACACAAACGGATTCCATGCTAAGTGATAGTGTAAACGCTGCAGAATCTCACGGTAAGATGATGTTCTTGGACTGAATGTAGGGTTTGCAAAAAGAGGATAATTAAATCTAAGGTTGTCTCAAGTCTTGATTTCCTTTGCTGCATATAACTCATTCAGCTAAGTTATAATTGACCCAATAAGTTCTTAAGATCGTGCCGTGCTCTGTTCGTGGATAACTCATGGCCATAAAATGTTACAAATTGTTACATCGGTTCCGCTTTGTTGAAGAAAATACTCCATAAAGTCAAAAGGTAAAAATGTTATTTATAAATGTATATATACTGGTTTTATACGTCATTACGGTGGCAACGATTAAATCACATAATAAATAAATTTTTAAACTGAGTACATAAATACAACATTTATCATATAGCAGTAGCACATGTGATAAAGTTACTTTACGTCGATTCCTTAGAAATTCAGTTTATTTTACCATGTAGTTAAAATGCTGTTAAAAATAGTATTTATTAACACAGTAATTTTGAAAGATTGCGGGCCAAAGATCCTTTTGAAATGTATTTCAAATCCTCAAACTGCGCATAAAGAGTGTAATAGCTGTGTGTGGATAATGCATTTGCATATGGAATAGTAAGGAATATCAATTTCGATAAAAAAATTTGAAAGTAAAATAAGTTAAGGAAAGAATGTTTAAAATATAGTAATAATAGTAAATTATGTAAAGTAAATGAAATGTTAAACAACGCAACAAGATTTAACCAAATGTAATAGTTTTATATGAACCAAGTAAACGACTGACCTCGTTAGGTATGGTTAACGTTGAACTCTCCAGTGTACACTGACAAATTACAGTACAGGTACATCAATAACATCGAGTTGAGAATATCAAGTAGCGAGTTGTAACAACCAGAGTTGCTGGTGAATCCTTGTTGATTACGATAATGGGATTAATCAACCCAACTGCAAATACATGAACCATGCCATGGGATTAGATTAGTGTGGTTGTGTAGTGATTGGCAACCATCCTATTATTATAGTCAATTTCAATCAAACTCTTGATGCTAGTAAATAAAAATAAATAATAAACACAAAATAACAATATACAAAAATTCAATATCGCACATAAGTACAAAAATGTTATATTATAATTAGAATAGGATTTCATTCGGGAAGTAGTATTCAACTTTAATGTGAGTACGTGGGGTATTTGGATTGAAGAACTTTTCGGTAATTCTGATTGATAATTAAAAGATCTCAATCTTTTTAAATTTTCTTTAAGACATGGAAACACTTGAATTATTATTTGAAAGTCATATCAATTACTGCTAAAGTTCCTTATGTTTTGATAGATATTTTAAATAATATTTCAATTTTTGGAGTGCCGATGGCCGAGCGGTCTAAGACGTTGGATTTTGGGTCTGAGTGAGAGATAGCGCAGGTTCAAATCCTGTCAGTGTCTGTTGCACTTTTTATCAGTACCATCGACCTTGTTACTGCATCGATCCATGAAGACGGATAGAGTAAAGCTTAAAAGGGGATCGGCCTCTCCTTAAAAAAATATTGTATAAAATTTAATTCGTGTGCTTTTCCCCAAAAGTTTCCAAGAGAAAAAAATACTGATTTGAGAAAGACAATGAAAAATGGTAAATGACAAAAATGGCCGGCATGCCTGTAGAGAGGATTTCAAAACTATTTGAAACTGATACGTATATTTTTTATTTACTAAAAGGTCCGTTTTATTTAAACACAAATCTCATGCTATGACGGCCAGACATGTGGCAGGTTTGCGGTGTGCGCAGTAGTCGATCGTGCATTGGTGTAGAAAGTCAAAGATATTGACTGATACCCACAAATATCGCCTAATGTCTTCAGCTTCATCATTTCTCTGATTGATTCTTGAACTTGATATTCGGACATCTTTTAGCTCTTGATGCGTTGCACCCACAACACTTTTATGTAACAAAGGCATACGGCAAATATTACCAGCACTGGGAAATTACTTCTAGGTTTCAAAGTAGCCGAATATTATTTTGAATTACCTCTCAAACTCCAGTCCCTTGTCATCTATGAATTGACGATCCGTGTATTGGAAAAAATAACACCAGCCTGTAGGAATATGTCTGGAGCTGATAACGAGGAAGGACGCCTGCAGCACTCTCAGAACTTATACTTTCCAGAGGCAGGAGCCACGTTGTATTGTACAAGCACACTACATAGTTTTTCCGTGATATCTACAGGAGATTATTCTTTCAGATTCATCGTTACACACGGAAGCATTAGAGCTGGTCCAACTGGAAGAATACTGAATAATAAATATTAATTGATATTTTTTCCGGTACGTTAGGCTTTGCAGCAAAGTCGACTATTTTTAGTATAATTCATAACCCTTTAAAGTTTTGTTAATTTATTTTTAGCTTATAGATAATTTCATTGAATTTTAATATTATGTTTAATGTTTTTGAACTGTTACCAACATAATTTTGACTAAAATTAAGGTATCCAGTATAAATTAAAATCTAAAACAATTTATGTTTAAATATTATCCTAATAATATTATAAAAGCGAAAATGCCTTTGTTTTGTTGTTTTGTTTTCACGCATATACTAATATTCAAATTTTACTAAACTTTTACATACCCATTCTTACAGTTCCTGGGATGAATATATAAGCCTATTCTTATTTCGAAAATCCTCCGGCCTTACTCCCCACCATCTTGGTCTCTAAAGTTCTGTAATGTTAATGGACCCACCTTGTATTGTACAAGCACACTACATAGTTTTTCCGAGAAATCTACAGAGGATTATTGTTTCAGATTCATCGTTACACACGGAAGCATTAGAGCTGGTCCAACTGGAAGAATACTGAATAGCTTATATATAATTTCATTGAATTTTAATATTATGTTTAATGTTTTTGAACTGTTGTTACTAACATAATTTTGACTAAACTTATGGTTTACAGTGTAAATTAAAATCGAAAACAATTCATGATTAAATATTATCTTAATAATATTATAAAAGCGAAAATGCCTTTCTTTTGTTGTTTTGTTTTCACGCAAAAACTACTCAACCGATTTTACTAAATTTTTACATACCCATTCTTACAGTTCCTGGAATGAATATAAGCATATTCTTATTTCGAAAATCTCTCCGGCCTTAAGCCCCACCGGTCTTTAAAGTAGCGAAAATGCCATCTTGGTCTCTAAAGTTGTGTAATAATAATTGAATGCGCTTGCCAAATGCAACCAAGTGTTCTGTGCAAACATTGTTTGTTATTTTGTAATTGATTATATTTATATAATCGTCTAAACAGTAACCATAATTTTCCATCTAGTTTTGTATTTCAGTGATTAATTATGTCCTAATCTACCTTATAAAACGTCCTAAAACATAACAAGGGCAGAATATAACTCCAACAACTGCCTTTGAAGCATTCGACAAGAACTATGATAAATTAAATTTCGCTAGACTGTTATTTTGAACGAATGTACTAATTCGATCACTAAATGTTCTTAAATATTAAACAACTGTTATTATAAATTTACAGACTAATATAAAACCCATACAAGCTCTATTTTGACAGGGAAGTAGGCATCTCTGATCTGTGATATATATTTTCTTGATCAGGAAATAGAGCAAAACCAACTATGGAACAAGACATACTAAGAACAAAGTAAATTACAATAGTCATAATTATTAATTTTAAATATAGTATTTTGAGCATCTAATACATAAGTTATGAAACCTTTTATATTTTTACACATAATTGATCAAAGAATAAAAAAATTGATACACGTTGTCATAAGCGTTGAAATTTCAAATGAAACTAATATTTGGTATTTTGAATTGATAATATATCTATAATATATTTAAGTTTAAGTTAGAAACAAACTACAGAAACCTACATAACGACACAGCTCTTTGTAAACCTACTTTATATTTGCTGCTTTATGTGTTTCTTCACATCACATCTACAAAGCGCCTCCAGAGAGTGCCAAACAGAGAGTGTAAACAAGCAGTTTCTTCAATTTTCTAGATACATGAAAGACATTATATCTTGGAAAATGTACTCTGTCTTTCATGGTTTTCTACACTTTCCATGTTTAGTTGCAACATGCCTCAAAGACATTACTATCATTACCAGTTATCAGTATTACTAGTATAAGTTAGCAGTATAATATAAAAATATTCAAATTAAAGAAAATAGTGAATTTTAAAATGTACTACTCTGTACTGTTCTGTTCTGGTTCCCACAACTTTTACGAAGCTGACCGAGTTTTTCTGCTCGTTGTTTAATGAAAACTTTAGTTTTTTTACTAAGGGAGCTCTTCTATTTAAAGTTAAAGTATATTTGAATAATTTAGTAAACATAATTGTAATTTATTGAAACATAAAGCGTGAAATAGAAAAGGTTTTTTTTTTAAATTCTAAGATACCATGTATTATAAATTGATAAAAAAGACCTTATCTAAACTTACTATATTTATATTTAAACTTATATGTTTTAAATTTATAATATTATACTGAACAACGATTAAAAAGATTGTACTAATCTATTAAGACTCGTATTAAACATTATAATACAAAAGACTGTGATAATGTTCAAACGGGAGCACAAACCATTTACTTTCAGTAATAACATTTCAGTAAATTTCATAAATGTAAGAACGTTCAGCATTATCTACTTACATTAGCTATCATATATTTCTCTCTGGTTTTAATACACGTTTGAAACTCAGTTACATAGTGTAATGACAACAAGAGAGTTTTTTTCATGTTAACAATCCAATCAAGCGTTTAATAAACAAGCCTTTGTTATTACAAAGTAATTCTGAATTCGTGTTACCTGAGCCTTAGGGATGCCTACTACTCGAGGTGCTGAAATTTTTAATTTCTGTCTGCTTGCACGAAATCTCAAAAATGTTCTAAAAGTTTGAACGAAGCTTCATTTCAATATGAGAAACACTGAGTATAATGATGGTGCATGTCACTCCATGAAGTATGGATGGGAGTTAGAGCCATTAAACCCATTTTTACATTGGTTTTCCATGGTGGCAGTGAGGAAATAGCAGCATAAATAAATGTGTAAACAAACGTAGTAGACCCAAATGAAATTTTAACATGTATCATATTAACATCGTAGCCTAGCTATCCTAACGCATACAATATCATTTTGTACTCATTTGTTTAATCATTGGAATAATTCCATTAAACCCAACTTAAAGAATATAAAAAAGTATGACAAGATAACTCGAGAAAGAATTAATAATTGAAGCATAATCACTCAGAAGTCTGACGCAACGTCTCGTTTTTCTGCAGGTGATGAAAATATTTCTTTCCCGTACGATTGGCGGTCTGTCCGGAGGACATCTGCATGCTACTAAAGAAAGCCTGTTACATGGTGCGGCTTACGCCGACCTTGCGTAAAACAATATCTGGTTTAATTTTCTATCCTCTCCCGAATGGACGAGGACTTGGATTAATGAGTTTGGATTTTTGGCCAATTGTTTAATGCACTTTCCTTGTGCACTTGATGAATACTTAACGACTTTGAATGTTTGTATTTGACTTACTGTTGAGAAAAGCAGACAGTGAATGAATTCTCTTGGGTGTGAATGAATATTTGACACTTAGTAACTGCGACACAGTCAGACAATATGTCATGAAGGTACACAACAACCCGCCCAGAAATGTGAGAATCGAAAGTTTTTAAAATCTCTAGCTATTAAATATTCGAGTTGGTTTACAAACACAATCAGCCAATAAAATCAAATTTAGTAAATATTTCCATTTTTGTTTTAGACTGCAAACAAACTAGCTTTCTTTAAATTTAATGGTTAATATTGTTAGTAATAGAACAATAATCAAAGATCACACACATTACTCACTTGTCCGTAATTTACACATTTAGATTTAAATTAATTGCGGAACAGTCTTTATGACTGGAGTTTCAACTTTAATTGTTGCATCCAGAGTAATACACCTCAGCACATTTATTTAAACATTTATATTTTTCTACACCAAATGAACGAAAACTACGTTACGCAGTTGAATTAGTAAAACAGTTGTTTGAAAGATTTCTTTTCTATACACAAACTTGTCTTGCTGCTTTTCATAATTGGAGACCCCTGAATATTCTTTGTGGCATCATTCCTTTCAGAATTTTTACGATTATATAAGTACCCTGTATTGTTATTGTTTGCCTAAAAGCGTTATTATCGTGCCTCATAATGATTTTATATCTATTTTAAAGTTTCGGATAGTCAAGCAACTCTCATATAAATTCTCCATAAAGAAATACAGACACGAATTGCCGTGAACTCTATACCGCTTCACGTTTGCTATGAAAATAAATGATGTACATTTTAATTAAAACTCGTTTATTACACTTCAAGTACGAGGCGATCAAGATGGATGAACTACTCGTGATGAAAGCAAATATGCTCGTGTATGAAATATATGAATCCAACCTTGACTTCGTTTATCACCTACTACTGATATTCATTACCAATTTAAATTAAAACCACATATTTATTTACAATTATGGTGAATTTATAACAGAAACTCATATATTTTCATAGCCAGAAATAATTTATATACTACTATATATTATATATACCACTCCCAATTAGTCTAAAAATCAAATTTAAAGTTCATTTATTTGCTGTAGACATAGGCAATATTTTTTACATCTAATTAAGTCACTGAACGGAACACTATTCCAGTATGTTCTTTTTTACACGAATTAACATATCAGCTGACGTGTCTCATACCTTTTCATATAGTTGGCAGCAGTGATGACTTCAAACCAATTAGTTTATTCTGCATTGTAGAATATGGTTACTTTTGCATTGTGGAAAGGCATACTTACACTAGCTAAAAGAAACAACCGGAGGGACCAAGTATTAGCATGATTAAACGAACAGTTCTCTCCTTGTTTACAATTTGAGGAAACAAGCAAGTACAGTAAGCTCGTAGTCATTGCAGACAATTAAATTTATAAAAATTGCTTTAGCCGTAAATTGTAATTTGTATGGCAGGGTCCATGGATCTGCTTTGTACTAATGATGAATGCAATACTGATTAGGTACATACAAATATATAAAATTCCTATACTGAACTAAAGAAATATGAGGAAAAAGCGTACAGAGTTTTAAAGGCAAGTTTCAAACTGTTTTTATACTTTCGAATAAAGTTCAGCGACAGGGTTGGTAAGGCTGTTACAAAATCCTGTCACGATGTCACTCTCCCTACTTTACTTACTTACTTAATTATTTTTTAGATTGTTAGTAACGCTTTCAATGTAAGGAATATTAATTATTAAGACATTGTAAGTTTAAAGTACAGCGAGCTGAGGTTTAGTTACCGTGTTAATAAATAATTTAAGTATAGTTTAACACGCATGTTTAAGAAGGTTAAACTTAATTAGATTAGTATGCCCAAGGTACTTTCACTTTATTACGTAGCGCCGCACTTTATTAACTGATTAAACACAGGGTCGGAATTTGTCTTGGATTTTGATGAAACCTTTTAGTCAGTGTTGAAAATTTCATAATTGTATCTTTAGTTTTGTACTGTTATTAATGTATTGTCGTTTTTTATTAAATATTTAACTAATTACTTTGTACTCGAGGGAATAGACGCTTCCTTGAATACATTAAAGTAGGTGTCACAGAGTCATGTCGTTTTTCTACTAAACAACAGTGTTTTTAGAAAGGAATTTGAGGTAATATAATCTACCGCTTTGTATGAAACATAAACAAAGGGCTAATCTCGTTGCAAAGAGGTTAATGTATTTCTTTGAATTTATAATCAAAGGTTGAACTTTCTAATCGACAAATTACGTAATATTTGTATAACGGTTATTACAGCAAGCTGAGAAGATCTTACGCTCTTATAATAAAATAATTAATGAGCTTGAATCTCCTGTTGTATGCCCCAATACTAACACTTTGTATCTAAGTGATTTAATTAATCCCCAAGCAACCACTTTAATTATCCAAAGAGATTGGGTTTGGATATTTGAGGACAATAATTCATTAATCATATCAACGTATTTAAAAACTCTTTTATAATGAATTCCTTACTAGTATACAATTAAATTTTCATGAAAATCATTATCTTATGTATTAAAAATACTAGTTTCACGGCTGTTTTCAAATAATGAAAATTTTTATCGCGTTAGTTGCACAAGAGATAACCCATCCAATCTTATGAATTGAGGAACGGAAAAGGCGCTCGCTTGGACTGCTATCTGTGGAGCGAGAGGTCCATATAGGTTAGGTATACTCTCATAGTTTTTACCACAGTAATATTAGAACTATAACAGTCCAAGTTAAGTAGCGTTGCCCTAGTGTTGGACCTCAAACTTAACTGAACTGGTCCTACGGACCTTAGCACACCTAGTCCGTTTCAATTATTTATCTCCTGTTTAAATAATACGACCAAATGTAGAATGTTCTAGGAAAAGATTTTACGTATTTGTGTTTCCATTTCTAAATGTGGAATTTCTAAGATTCTTAATCAAAGTGTGGTATTACAAACGCAATAACATTATTCAATGGCAAAACAGAGTATTTCGATGAACCTTGCAATATTGTGTGTTATTGTGCTAGATGCAATATTGCACAGTTCCAGTAACAGCGCAGTGGCAGCAGCCGATAAGCTGGATTACGTGAAATTATTAACAGCTGTTCTGCAAATACAAACGGGCGACTAGTTGTGACTGTGCTCGCTGCTCGTTATATTCCAGTACTGCTGTTTTATTAAAATCCGTAACTGCTGCTTTGCTTTAAAAAGCACTTACTCTCTCTTTGATTTTGGAACTGATCTAAACTTTTTATTTCTTCAGAGTTCTTTCAATAGCACCATGTAATATTATTTGGAGTTCAAAATACTTGTTCGCACTTTAATGAAACTACAAGACTAAATAAAATGGGGAGGTGATGGAAGAAATCAAATTTTTTATTTTGCAAGCTCAAATTTCTATATGGAAAATCCTTTGCACAGCAACAATAATTTAAAGAGATTAAGAGCTATAACTATTTACGATTTTGTATCCATCATTTAACATTTTAGTAAATATATAACAATATAGAAAGAGTAAAAAAGTTGTATTTTTTTTAATCACTAATATTTTTATACCTTCTTTACTCAAATTATACTTGAATAGTTTTTTTGTGAAACAGTCTAAGAATTATTGTTATTTTAATATATATTGATTAAATAAATCTATTGAAACTTTAAACAGTTGGGTTGTACATGATCAATAATACACTGAGAGTCAGTAATTAAAATACTGTGTTAATCCTCTATACATTAACCTGAATAAAAATTACGTAGTTGCAGGTTAATTTTAGAGAAAGTGGCCTCAAAATATCTGATTTTAACAAAATTAGAACTTTTGTTGAATTTATGACAAAAATAAACCTGATAAAGAAACGAAATGTTTTCAGATAAAAAAACAGCTTACCATTTAAAGTTTATTAGTTGTATTTTTTTTAGTTTTTTCAATATTTTTGTATAATTCAGAGACATGCAATTATTTTCAATCTTTAAGTTTTGAAATATCTCCAATCATCCTCGCACATTTTGTGTTAGGACCAATTCAGGTCCTGTTAATCTTTTAACGCATTTGGAAGGGTATCGTAGAAAAATGTGAAATCTATAATTACAATTTTTAGAATAAATCGAATAAAGAAAGATTCTTATATTCAACCCAAAAGTGCAATTCTACAAGAGAACCGATAAAAATGTAACTTACTTTAAAAATCCTTGCTTGTTCTGTTTATTTATCGTCAAGACCGTTTTCAATGTTAGAATATCATTATCAGTCAGGTTTTATAAAGATATAAATGATTTATAAGACCCCGTACGTATACCTAACATCAGCGAGTTAGGTCAGGTACGGTTGACCGACCAGTACAGTATTCAGTTATAAGTTTGATGTATTTGTGTATGTGTGTCTATTTTAACTTGATTTAAACACAATTGACTACACCGCAGAGAAGAAAGTCATTATGCCTTTCTAAGATCTGACTGATAATGATTATTAAGGAATATTAACAAGGATTATTAAGTGGAATTTTATCAGATTAGGTAACAAATCCAGAGGATAAAATACATGAATATAAGATTTTATTTTAACGAAATTTTATTTTTAACGAAATATAAAAACAAAATTGGAAAAAAATCAATAACAGTCTAATTAACATGTCGATTTAAACTGTACGTTTTAATAGTCGTGAATCAGTGAGTAGGTGATATGAGTAAACTCAGATAACAGTTAAATTCACCTCAACTGTGCACCTGATGAGACAATCAGACTAAACTTCTCCTATTTATAGGAGTCTCTGATGTCGAAACGATGTAAAGGTTCGTTTGAGCTTCTTCGCCGACTTTCTTTGGATCTCTTCAGACGAAAAAGACTCGGGGAGTAAAGTCTGAGACAGCGTTAGATATTAGACTTTGCAATAAAGGAAGGTGAACTGGAGCTAAACTGAACATTCAAAATACATAAACCTATCGTATTAAAGCATGTATGAATCTATAACAGGTAAACTATTGGTGACAATGAATATTTGGCGACATAGAATGTGGGTTAACAGAAATCAAGTATGACTACTAGCCACACCGCAGTTCACCGACCAACTTGGCATCTGTTCCATTTATTTACGATCTGCTGAATTAAAACGTAAATCTGCAGCGGTGGGAGAGTCAGGGTTTGCAACCGTTATGAAATTATGCGGTGAATGGTCAAACCAAGAAAGTGTTATTTTATAATTAATTATACAAATAAAATCGATATTTAAGTACTAGATTTATATGAATCATGTAAAACCTGCTCAAAAGTGATAATTTTGTACCAGTAGTTTACTGAGTTATGTCAAACAATACATAATATAAAATAACACGTCTCTTCACTTCACTGTGAGAAGGAAGTTCTCATTCAATGCATGATCCTATCTAGTGTAGGTTCAACTAGAATGTGTAAAAATCCAGAAATGTACGCTTCTAGGAAATTAAAACTTTTAATAAATGTTCAATTTTACATTTTAAAATAACAGAAAGTTACGTTTCTTCACCTTTGGCAGATATTTTTGGTCGAATTGATTGCCGTTTCACGATATGCCGAATAAAATATCGGCAACTTTATGCACATCCAAAAATAGAAAATTTAACTTTTACGTCCTTTCTTGCCATAAACAGTGATTTGATATTATAGACCTTTTAAAAAAGTCGTTAATGCAAAGCAAAAACAAAACACTTTGTTGTATACTTGATAACTAATTAATACTCATCATTTCCAAAACCGATAATTTAATAAAACACGATAAGGCTTATAACGCTTTTATAGAAGTCTGATGTTTATTCTTTGTGATTTAATCAACGGAATTTAATTACAATTTTACAGAATCAAAGAAAAAATACGCGTAAAGTTCTTCTTTCGTCGTAAATATGATTTCTATTATGTTGTATATATAATACATTCATAAAATTTGTATTATCTAGTAAGGAATTCAAATATCTTGTTTCAACAAGTAAAACTTCATAGTGTTCATTATTTTGTGTATAATATTACTGAATTTTATTTTTTTAGAAGTAAAATAAAACAATTATAGAGGGACATAGGCGAGTTTTCTATTTAGCTTATATTAAAATTGAAATTAAAAAGGTATCTTGTTTTAGTAGCTGAAATGACTAAATGAGGATGATTCACTTGAACAGTGAAACTAAAGAAATGAAGTTTGTACACTTAATACCTGGCTTTAGTTAAGCGATCTTCAGTTTTATATAGTAAAAGCATTGGAGCTGAAGGGGATCTTACAGGCCACACGTATCAGGGAATGTAGTAGAAGATCTGAGTAATAGAGTAGATCACATTGCTCAAAATGTGTTGTCCTATTTTCATAATATATAGCGATGGCGAAATTCCGACGTCCTTTCATCTTTTGAAATACCTTCAATACAACAGAGAATGGATAGATTTTAGTAAACAATTATTTTGAAGTTGTTTAAAAAAATATTATTTATACAGCAGTATTTTTAAAATAGAATAGAATATGAATTTATTTCTTCGATTATTTACATAGTTTTATGTACACAATACAGATTTGGCTCGGAATCTCTAGCCATCGAATAAAGTAGAGATGGCTAGCACAAAACGAAATTGAGAAAAAAACATCTCTTACAGTCTAAAAAAACTCAAATCCTAGCTGTCCACCGCAGTGTTTGCAACTAAATAAAATAACATATAAATAAATAATAATACTAAAATAAACTTAGCAATAAAACATTATTACAAACCCAGAAATTACGTATTCTACAATACAATTAATATATTTTTTTGTGTATATCAAGAGTTTAAGATACAGTAATGTAAAATATAAAACAAAAGAATAAGTGCATTCAGGTTCCCTAAAAACATTAAAACTTCAGTGCAGAATCTAAAAAAAAACCTTTGTGTTTCTTTTTCTAGTAGCCACTTTTTAACTTCTCTTTTGAAAAATGTTAGAGTTTGTAATACTGTGGGGTAACATGTTAAAAACCTTTGGGCCTATATAAATAAAAGTTTTTCCGAACATAGTTTTATTTATTTTTGGTCTTATGTAAACAGAGTTGGTAGCAGCACGAGTGTAGAGTTGAAATTGTTTATTTCCATCATTTCCACTTCGGATGTAGAATATTTTAAAAACTTTAAATATAAAAAGGTGTTTGAGAGGGAGGATGTTAGTTACTCGGAATAAAGGTATGGAAGATTCTCTATGAGGATTATTCTTACAAAATGTTTTTGAATTACTTCTATTGGTTGCAGTGAGACATTGCCAGCTGCTCCCCAGACCTCAATCCCGTATATCAATCTTGAATGAATTAAGGAAAAATATAAAACTCGGAGTAGTTCGTAATTTAAGAGATTTTGTAAAAAAAACTTATTAATATGTTGTTTCCAAGAAACATTTTCAGCCAAAGTTACACCTAAATATTTAACATGTGCTATCTGTTTAATTTCTGGGCAAAGACAATTTTGAGTTCTGGAACAATTAAAATAAGTGTAAGATTTCAGTGTATATTTAAAGTAAAACTGTTTAAGGTCGAAATTTACAAAATTAGTTTTATCAACGTTAATTATCATTTTGTTATTAGTACACCATGAGCTTAGAGTCTGTAAATCTGCATTAATATGTTTCCAAATTATTTGCCATGATCGCTGTACGTATCGAAGGGCAATATCGTCCACAAAAGCTATGATTTTTCCATGAAAGGGTACATTTAATAAATCATTCATGAAAATTATGAACAGGGTTGCTGACAAAACAGACCCCTGTGGTACGCCTTGTAATATAGGCTTTGAATGACTTTGAAACAATTTTTAATTTTAACTTGCTGAGTTCTGCCCGTCAAAAAGCTTCTAAACCAATTTAATGCGTTTCCTCTGATCCCAAAACACTCCATCTTGTTTAAAAGAATATCGTGATCAACAAGATCAAATGCTTTAGAGAAATCAACGAATAAACCTGAGACCTTACTGTTATTATTTATACCATTTAAAATTCCTCCATGAAAGTTAAGATTGCAGATTCGGTACCTTTACCTTTGGTGAATCCAAATTGTTTTATTGTATTTTTATTGAGAAAACAAATTAGCCTAGACTTCATACATCTCTCAAATACCTTAGATATTACAGACAAAATAGCAATCGGTCTATGGTTCTTCACCTGCTCCCTAACGCCATTTTTGAAAATAGGAACTACAATAGTGTGTTTCAACTGAGTAGGAAACCTGCCAGATTGAAAACAATGTAACTCAAAACGTTTGAGATAGTGTCTTTTACGTATTTTATGAACTGTACCGAAATATTGTCTATTCCAGTAGATATTTGATTTTTTAATGAGTTAATTGTTTGAAATTTCTAAAGGAGTAACTGGGCTCAAATATATAGTGTTAGATTGACGGCGACACTGAGCGAGGGTATCAGTGAGTGGGCGGAGGGATAAGGGGGGGCCTGTTATCAGTTGTTGGGAGATTGACACAAAATACTCATTGAATACGTTGGCTATCGTTTCCGGATCTTCAACAATGCGACCATCCTCTAGCTTTATCTTAAGATTAAGATTCTTATCAGTTTTGTCAATTAGACTGTTTATTATTTTCCACTGCTCTGTAGAGTTTCTGCGTTAATATGAATTAAATTGTGGTAATAATTGTTCTTAGTTTTCTCTATTTCCAGATCTAAATCAATTTTAAATTTCGAAAAGTAAGTACTAAAAACTGTATCGTATGGTCTTGTTTTTAAAATCTTTGATAACTTATTCCTTTTCAACTTTTTTTCAGAATTAGCTCGGTTATCCAAGGACTTTGAAACTTTGCCTTTTTAAATTTTTTAGAAACAATTTTGGTTTTCTGGTTAGAAATTATACATCCATTTAATATATCATCAAATATTCTAAGCGCTATGTAAGTGTCGTCAGTGTTGTACACTTTGTCCCACTTAGTGTTTAACAAACAGCGTTTCGCACCTTCAAAATCAACTTTCTTAATAACTGTTTGTTCATTATTTGATAAGTTTTATATATATATATATATATCTTCAATAAGAATAGAAAAGAATAGAAGAAAAGAACATACAAATTCTCTATATTTCGTCTTAAGACATTTTCAAGAGATATACAGTAGGTAAATAAGCAAATATATCAACAAAAAATCATTCACAAAAGAAACATCATATGTTAATAAAACTAATTTTGAATTACGTACAAAGAGTAAATAATTTTGCTTATTACAAGGAATATAAAGTTATAAATTAAAATTGTAGTTAAATGTGTAATGTTATAAATTAAAATTGTAACGTGTAATTTATACATACTGCTATCCGTATCTCAAATTTAGACCATCCGGATGTTTAGTTTGTAGCACCCTCTGATGAGCTATTTCTAAATAATTTATTTTAAGTTTATGGGGGTTCTGAATTTTGTTAATACTTTTTAGAGAAAATATATATATATTATGATTGTTCATTACTATTACTATTAAACTATGGTGAGTTATATTTAGTTGAAAAATACCTGATTTGAATTTTAATAGATTTTTATTTCTTACAAATACGTGGTCCAAACATGAAGAATGCTCGACGGTCGACCTCGTGTAATCTGTTATCAATGAGCTAAAACTATAATTGTAAAATAAAGAGAGGTAACCTTCCTATTCAACGGTAGTCTTTTTATTATCAATGTTAAAATCGCCCATGACTATTGAATTCGATTTAAAACTTACACTTAGTACAATTTTATATATATATATATATATATATATATATATATATATATATATATATATATATATATATATATATATATAAAATTGGGACTAAGTGGGACAAAGTGTACAACACTGACGACACTTACATAGCGCTTAGAATATTTGTTGATATATATATATATATATATATATATATATATATATATATATATATATATATATATATATATATATATATTCATAGTTTCCCAACTATATCTGCATTAATTTAATTATTTTATTTGTCATTGTAATGGCTAGATTTATAAACATACTATTTGCCTGTTCAGAACCCAATTTTCCTTCATGAAACTGTATATATTTACTTTTTTATTTCTTTTACTGTTTCCTCATAAGAATTATCATATCCCTTAGTATTTTTGATTTTTAATTAGAAAGTATTAATTTAAAGAGAATTGTAATTAATTTTAGTACGTTTGACTTATAATATTTTGGTGAAATAAGTTATTAATTTATAAATAAATAAGCAATATTTATTTTGTGGACCAAACAATGGATATATTTTTCGCAAGGTGTATAGGCATTAAACATCAAATCTATCTTGACAGTGATACCTTAGACAACGCAGATAAAGTTTCTAAAGTTTTGTCATTTATAACGGTAACGGTTCTTCTCTCTTTGTCCTACTTTTCTTCTTACAACTGAAACATTTTCTTCTTACAACTGAAACATTATCAGCCTCATTTAACTTATGAAAGTGAACACTCATATTTGAACTATATATGAACTATTTCGTACATGTTTTTAAAGAGTATGTTTTTCCAGTGTTTGGTTGCCTATATTATCTCTTATTCTTGTATCTCAGGAATTGATTTCGTAAGTCTTACAAGGTCTCTTCCAAAAATTAAATGAGTGTGATATGTGTTGTCTCAAATTGAGTACAATTAAGCTCTGATTTAGTATAAAGTTCTATGAGATCAACGAATCTTTAGATGTATTTGGTTGGCAATA
This sequence comes from Homalodisca vitripennis, assembly GCF_021130785.1. Classification (NCBI taxonomy): domain Eukaryota; kingdom Metazoa; phylum Arthropoda; class Insecta; order Hemiptera; family Cicadellidae; genus Homalodisca; species Homalodisca vitripennis. The sequence continues at coordinate 255,449 of NW_025776160.1, forward strand.
CTTGGTGAAGATATTTTGTAAGATACAAGAAAAAGTGTATAAAAGTCAAAAGCTACTAAATATTTTTCATTATTTGCATTGTATAACATAAAATATTTCTAACAATAATAATGAGTGACTAAATTAAACCAATATTAGCTAAACAACTGTTTAACGTTTCAAGATAAGGTCCATTAGATAACGCATTAATTAAATATGAAGCTTTCATAAATAACCTGATTCATATCAGATAACCTTTACATACAGTAGAATTAAAATAAACTTGTTAAGATTTTACTATGAGGTTTCAGGATGATTTGTTACGACGCACCTAATTAAGGATGCCTCAAGTGTGATTAAGCTTCATGACCGTAAGGGGTCAAATCCAAACTCTCTGGAAAAAGGTATTCGAAAAGCTATCTTTTAAATTTCAAATTATACTCAGTATTTTAGACATTTATTGGTATCTGGCCTATGGTACCCTTCTATGATCTACCAGATATATGAGCTTTTATGCAATAATTGGAGAATGATAAAAGGAATAGTATAATTATAGCAGTTAGCAAATGATACAAAACCAACCTTAGTACTGAAAAAGTACTTACATATACGAGTTCGTAGGAGAGCGTAAATTCTATTACCACATATAAAGATAGTGGAAGTTTGAATTTGTATTATCTCTTTTATTACATAGCACATACCTTTTGATGGATTGATTGAAAATATAGGCAGCTCTCGTCAGTCTTGCGACTCATTGTACGAACGTAACAGAATTCGTAGATAAGGAATCGTAAACTGGCTTCTTCCACTAGTTAAAAAATGGTGGCTCCCAGTCTTGTTAGTTTGACATCCTCCAGAGATTGAGCGTCCTGCAGTCTCCTTTTCTTAGATGACAGCATTACACAGTCAAAGATTATATGCTCAGCATTTTTAGTTTCCTGGCTGCAAAGACGATAGAAGCATTTATCATTACAAAAGCGTGCCTTTCTCAAATGACTATTGAAATGTACAGTAAGGAAATGAATTCCTTCCCCGGTTTACTTCTGCGCAAGCTACACATGGACCCAGGAAGGGCATTAGGGCTCAAGAAGTTCCTTACAGACTTGCCGGCTAGGCGACACTGCCACCTACTACTGTGTTTATTGAGAGCACAATTTTGTTTTTGAGTTCACATCCCAGGAAAGGCTAATAGCCACAGACCGGCTCAAGACCTAAAATTGTGACATTAGTCCCTTTTTTAGTCAAGAGGTCAGCTTTCTCTTTAATTGTGATGCCACAATGCCCCGGCCCTAGAAAAACTGAACTCGTTTAGGGAAACTATCGCCAATAAAGTTTGAGGACAATCCAGACTCACTTTTAGGTGATATGAGGGGAATAAAGATACAGAAAAGCTGCATGGCTATCATGGACTATCAGGCTGTTTCTTGTTATAACCCCTCCTCAACTCTAGTGAAGTGCAGGCAGAGATATCCGCCTGGAGTGTATTAGTCTAGACATTGCGAAATTACCGTCTCTGGACATCCAACCTGCGTAATCATTTGAGAATGTTTTTAATACTTTAGGGTCTCTATCTTATCAAACAAAGATTATACTCCAAAATAAGGATTCGGTGTGTTATCATATTTGCCTTGTACTGATCATTTATATTAGTTACAAATATTTTGTATCGAGCGAAATGTTTTGATATGTTAACCAATACGATGATTAAATTTAAAGATGTTTGTATAAGTGTAAATTTCATCGAATGGACCACAGAGCGACTCAAATTTTCAAAGATTGGCTAAAAAATTACATAATATCCCTGATGGACATCAAAAATTTATTTATTAAAATACGTTAACGCATTTTAAAGTGTCATTTTTAATAAATATTGTCATTAGTAAAATTAGAAAATTCTATCTTATGCTTTTTAGTTTTAAAGAATGTCCTGATAATGTCCAGCTGCAAGTTTTAATTTTAAATAATCAAAAGCATTCATAGCAATTGGTGAATGAGTTAGGGTTGAGGTTGGGTGCGGAAGGGTTGTCTAGTTCATTTGAGAGCATAAAATATTCTGTTTATTTACAGCACAAGCGAGCTTTAAACATTTACATTTTAATTGCTTTGTATGCAGTCTAGTGAAATTACATTTCAATTTACACAAAAACTTAGGTAGAAACATTTTTCTTTTACTTTTATTTTCGTAACGAAAGTTTCATTTCGTATTAGAGTAATCCAGTTATTAGAATATTAAAGAAAATCAGCATTAATTACGCTAAAATTTCCTCAGACGACAAAAGAGAAATTGTGCCAACATACTGAGTGATATGTTTCAAAGAAGCTAAGCCAAATCCCATGGATGGACATGCATTGTCACAGAACTCATTCTAGAATTTGTTGAAATTAAGGTTTATGCAAAATCTAAAGTCTACAAGTGAAATCTTTTTCAAGTTATCTTGTAAGATTACAAAATCTAATATGTCTCTGTAGTTTAGGTTTCATAGCATAGTCTGTCTATTGTAACATAAACTATGAGCTAAAATCGTATCGACACGAATGAACTACTCTATCACCTTTTCTGCCGTGTCGAGTATACACAAGGGGCGAAATGAAGGAGTTACCAGTGCAGCATTAGCCTTGGAGATCAAGACTAGGCGGGCAACCTTCCATGCAGAGAAAAAGACACCATCTGAGAAACACGCATTGAAAAGGTCCTGGATAATCCTTGGATTTACCTCCGTGATGAGCATAAGGACCTCAGAGGGTATGCTATCAGGCCCGGGCTCTCTTCTGTTACGGAAAAATCGGTCAGCGGCGATAACCTCCTCTTCCCGAAATAATGTGAAGACGCCAGTATCTCCCAACTCCTGAACTGATCAAACTGGGTGAGACGGCTGCGTGACGACGACAGCGGTCATGGCTTGACGTTCCAAGACCGCAGGTGGAGAACGTATCCCTAGCTAGTTAATATAGATTGCTAGGTGTCCTATTTAAGTACCAGTAAGATGTGAAGGAAACAGGATTTTCCGGACATTTGCCATCGTTCAGTGAAACAAGACATCAGTAACACTACGTTTTGAGATCTGAAATCTGATCTCTTCTTCAGGTAAAGAACTTACCTAATACATAATTACAAACTAGGTTAAAATAAACAAATCTCACCAAAGTGTTGTGGCACGCCTAAGTCAGGATTCACAACCACCATGTTGTCTGTCAACTTCACTAACTCTATAAACATGCACTTAATAAAAAACTATACACAAACGAATGCTAATGCAATAATTCTAATGAATTTGTATATGGAATAGTAATGAATATCAATATCGATACAAATTTGAAAGTAAAATAAATCAAGGAAAGAATTTTTTTAAATATAGTAACAGTAGTAAGTTAAGTAAAGTAAATGAAACTTTAAATAACGCAACAAGATTTACATAAATGTAATAGTTTTATGTGAGACAAGTAAAAGTCTGACCTCGTTAGGAAAGGATAATTTTGAACTCTCTAGCGGCAAACGAAGGAAAAAGGTCTTAGAAATATATTACAGAAAAATATGAAATACTTGTGACATTGAGTAAACTCTAACAATAATAAAAAATTAGTCAACTTTTTAAAATTAATACATATGAATTATATAATTACCATAAGAATACCTCTGAACTAAAGATTTACTATAGTAGCACTACAGTATCTTTAGCAGAACTAAACTACCTTTATCGAACAAAATGTACATACCAACATTAGCATATAGATGGAAATTCAAAGGTAAATAAACAACTGGCATCATTAATAGATTTTGCTAGTAAAAGTAATAACCAATCAGCTGATACTAGTATAAACTTAGAATAACTGCTTGTGCAACACGTGAGGCTCAGTAATAAACTTTTTTGAGCTAAAAATACATTCTCATATGATTAACATGGAACTTTAAATGTCTGTGGAGACACGCCCTATGATCAAATATTTCAAATCCAAAACAACCACATTTACAGCGAAAGAATTTTCTATGACTACTAAATATGCATAAAAAATAATAACATTAGAAAAATAAAATCACCGTAATCAGACAGCTCTTCTAATAATATAGATAGATGACTTCCACCGTTTTCAAAATTTTCAATATCAGTATAAATCTTGAAAATACTGAGTATGCGTTGAGGAAAATTAAATTCCTAAAATATACTAGTACAAGTAAATTATGCTACGTAATGTAATGTGTAGATAAAGCAGCAAGAATTTCCGAAATGTAACCGTTTTATGCTAGGCAAACAAACGACTGACCTCGTTAGGAGAAGGTTAATGTTGAACTCTCCAGTGTACACTGACAAATTACAGTAATATTTAAGGTGCAGCAATAACATCGAGTTGAGAATATCAAGTAGCGAGTTGTAACAACCAGAGTTGCTGGTGAATCCTTGTTGATTACGATAATGGGATTAATCAACCCCGCTGCAAATACATGAACAATGCCATGGGATTAGATTAGTGTGGTTGTATACTGATTGGCAACCATCCTATTATTATAGTCAATTTCATTTAAAGTCTTGATGCTAGTAAATCAAAATAAATACTAAACACAAAATAACAATATAAACAAAAATCCTAAATCACAAATAAGTACAAAAATGTTACATTATAATTGGTATGGGAGTTCATTAGAGAATTAGTATTCGGAGTACGTGGGGTATTTGTATTTAATAACTTTTCGGTAATTCTGATTGATAATTAAAAGATCTTAATCTTTTTAAATTTTCTTTAAGACAAAGAAACACTTGAATTATTTCTTAAAAGTCATAGCAATTACTGCTAAAGTTCCTTGGGTATGATATATCTGATATTTTAAATAATATTTCAATTTTTGGAGTGCCGATGGCCGAGCGGTCAAAGACGTTGGACTTTGGGTCTGAGTGAGAGGTAGCGCAGGTTCAAATCCTGTCTGTGGCCGTTGCAATTTTTATCAGTACCATCGACCTTTTACTGTATCGACCCATGAAGACGGACAGAGTAAGGCATAAAAGTGGATCGGCCTCTCCTTAAAAAAAATATTGTCTAAAAATTTAATTCGTGTACTTTCCCCAAAAGTTTCCAAGATAAATAAATACTGATTTGAGAAAGACAATGAAAATTGGTAAATGACAAAAAGGGCCGGCAGGCTTGTACAGATGATTTCAAAACTATTTGAAACTTATTTATATTTTTTTCTTTACTAAAAGTTCCGTTTTTTTAAACACAGATCTCATGCTATGACGGCCAGACACGTGGCAGGTTTGCGGTGTGGGTAAATAGTCGATCGCGCATTGGTGTAGAAAGCCAAAGATATTTACTGATACCCACAAATATCGCCTAATGGCTTCAGCTTTATCATTTCTCTGTTTGATTCTTGAATTTGACATTAGGACTTTTAAATTTTGATGCGTTTCACCCACAACACTTTTGGCAATATAATTCATAACCCTTTGAAGTTTTGTTCATTTATTCTTAGCTTATAGATGATTTCATTGAATGGTAATATTATGTTTAATGTTTTGAATGTTGTTTTTGAACTGTTTTACTAACATAATTTTGATTAAACTTAAGGTTTACAGTGTAAATTAAAATCGAAAACAATTTATGTTTAAATATTATCTTAATAATATTATAAAAGCGAAAATTCCTTTGTTTTGTTTTCACGCATAAACTACTTAAACGATTTTACTAAAATTTTACATACCTATTCTTACAGTTCCTGGTATAAAAATAAGCCTATTTTTATTTCGAAAATTCCCCCGCATTACGCCCCATCGGTCTTTAAAGTAGCGAAAATGCCGTCCAGGTCTCGAAAGTTGTGTAATATTAATTGAATGCGCCTGCCAAATGCAACCAAATTTTATGTGCAAACATTGTTTGTTATGTTAAAATTGATTATACTGCATTTATAGTCGTCTAAACAATAACCATAAGTTTCCATCTAGTTTTGTATTTCAGCGATTAATTATATACTAATAATCTACCTAATAAAATGTCCTAAAACATAACAACGACATAATGTAACTCCAAAAAGTGCCTTTGAAGCATTCGACAAGAACTATGATAATTTAAATTTCGCTGGACTGTTCTTTTGAACGAATGTACTAATTCGAACTCTAAATGTTCTTAAATATTAAAAAACTGTTGTTATAAATTTACAGACTAATATAAAACCCATGCAAGCTCTCTTTTGACAGAGGATTAGTCATCTCTGATCTGTGATATATATTTTCTTGATCAGGAAATAAAACAAAACCAACTGTGGAACAAAACATACTAAGAATAAAGTAAATTTCAATGGTCCTAGTTATTAACTCTTTAGCTTATTTTCTTATTTGTATAATTTTAAGTATAATCTTTTGCGTATCTAATACATAAGTTATGAAACCCTTTATATTTTTGCACATAATTGATCAAAGAATAAAAATTTTGATAAACGTTGTCATAAGCGTTTAAATTTCAAATGAAACTAATATTTGGTATTTTGAAATGATTATATATCTATAATATATTTGAGTTTAAGTTAGAAACAAACTACAGAAACATACATAACGACACAGCTCTTTGTAAACCTACTTTATATTTGTCGCTTTATGTGTTTCTTCACGTCACATCTACAAAGCGCCTCCAGAGAGTGCCAAACAGAGAGTGTAAACAAGCTGTTTCTTGAATTTTCTATATACATGAAATACATTATATCTTGGAAAATGTACTCTGACTTCCATGATTTTCTACACTTTCCATGTTTAGTTGCAACATGCCTCAAAGACATTACTATCATTACCAGTTATCAGTATTACTAGTATAAGTTAGCAGTATTATATAAAAATATTCTAATTAAAGAAAATCGTGAATTGTAAAATGGAATTAGTCTGATTATAACTCTGTACTGTTCTGTTCTGGTTACCCACAACTTTTACGCAGCTGACCGAGTTTTTCTGCTCGTTGTTTAATGAAAACTTTATTTTTTACTAAGGGATCTCTTCTATTTAAAGTTAAAATATATTTGAATAATTTATTAAACATAATTGTAATTTATTGAAACATAAAGCGTGAAATAGAAAAGGTTTTTTTAAATTCTAAGATACCATGTATTATAAATTGATAAAAAAGACGTTATCTAAACTTACTATATTTATATTTAAACTTATATGTTTTAAATTTATAATATTATACTAAACAACGATTAAAAAGATTTTAATAATCTATTAAGACTCGTATTAAACATATAATACAAAAGACTGTGATATTGTTCATACGGGAACACAAACCATTTACTTTCAGTAATAATATTTCAGTAAATTTCATAAATGTAAGAACATTTAGCCTTCTCTACTTACATTAGCTACCATATATTTCTCTCTGGAGTTAATACACGTTTGAAAACTCAGTTACATAGTGTAATGACAACAAGAGAGTTTGTTTCATGTTAACAATCCAATCTAGCGTTTAATAAACAAGCCTTTGTTATTCCGCGACATACAAAGTAATTCTAAATTCGTATTACCTGAACGTTAGCGATGCCTACTTCTCGAGGTGCTGAAAGTTTTTATTTCTATCTGTTTGCACGAAATCTCAAAAATGGTCTAAAACTTGGGCTTTAAATTTTGCACGAAGCTTCATTTCCATATGACAAACACTGAGTATAATGATAGTGCACGTCACTCCATGGAATATGGCTGAGCTTTAGAGCCATTAAACTCATTTTTACATTGGGTTTCCATGGTGGCAGTGAGGAAATAGCAGAATAAATAAATTTTTAAACAAACTTAGTACAACCAATAGAGATTTTAACATGTATTATATTAAATCGTAGCCTAGCTAGCATAACGCATACAATATCATTTTGTACTGATTGGTTTGATCATTTGAATACTTCCATTAAACCCAACTTAATGAAAAAAGTATGAAAATATAACTCGAGAAAGAATTAATCATTGAAGTATAGTCACTCAGAAGGTTGACGCAACGTCTCGTTTTTATGCAGGGAAAGAAAATATTTCTTTCCCGTACGATTGGCGGTCTGTCCGGAGGACAACTGCATGCTACTAAAGAAAGCCTGTTACATGGTGCGGCTTACGCCGACCTTGCGGAAAAATATATCTGGTTTAATTTTTTATCCTCTCTCGAATGGACGAGGACTTGGGATTAATGAGTTTGGATTGTTGGCCAATTGTTTAATGCATTTTCGTTCTGCACTTGATGAATACTTAACGACTTTGAGTGCTTGTATTTGAGTTACTGTTGAGAAAAGCAGACAGTGAATGAATTCTCTTGAGTGTGAATGAATATTTGACACTTAGTAACTGAGACACTGTCAGACAATATGTCATGACGGTACACAACAACCTGCCCAGAAATGTGAGAATCGAAAGTTTTAAAATCTCTAGCTATTGCATATTCGAGTTGGTTTACAAACACAATCAGCCAATAAAATCAAATTTAGTAAATATTTCCATTTTTGTTTTAGACTGCAAGCAAACTAGCTTTCTTTAAATGTCATGGTTAATATTGTTAGTAATAGAACAATAATCAAAGATCACACACATTACTTACTTGTCCGTAATTTACACATGTAGATTTAAATTAATTGCGGAACAATCTTTATGACTGGAATTTCAACTTTAATTGTTGCATCCAGAGTAATACACCTCAGCACGGTTTATTTAAACATTTATATTTTTCTACACCAAATGAACGAAAACTACGTTACGCAATTTAATTAGTAAAACAGTTGTTTGAAAGATTTCTTTTCTATACTAAAACTTGTCTTGCTGCATTTCATAATTGGAGACCCCTGAATATTCTTTGTGGCATCATTCCTTTCAGAATTTTTACGATTATGTAAGTACCCTGTATTGTTATTGTTTGCCTAAAAGCGTTATTATCGTGCCTCATAATGATTTTATATCTATTTTAAAGTTTCGGATAGTCAAGCAACTCTCATATAAATTCTCCATAAAGAAATACAGACACGAATTACCATGAATTCTGTACCGCTTCACGTTTGCTATGAAAATAACTGATGCACGTTTTAATTAAAACTCGTTTATTACACTTCAAGTACGGGGCGATCAAGATGGATGAACTAAACGTGATGAAAGCAAATATGCTCGTGTATGAAATATATGAATCCAACCTTGACTTCGTTTATCACCTACTACTGATATTCATTACCAGTTTAAATTAAAACCACATATTTATTTACAATTATGGTGAATTTATAACAGAAAATCATTTATTTTCATAGCCAGAAATAATTTATATACTACTATATATTATATATAGTAAAAAAATCAAATTTAAAGTTCATTTATTTGCTGTAGACATAGGCAATATTTTTAACATCTAATTAATTCACTGAACGGAACGTGCCGTACACTATTCCAGTATGTTCTATTTTATACGAATTAACATATCAGCCGACGTGTCTCATACCTTTTCATATAGTTGGCAGCAGTGATGACTTCAAACCAATTAGTTTATTCTGCGTTGTAGAATATGGTTACTTTTGCATTGTGGAAAGGCATACTTACACTAGCTAGAAGAAACAACCGGAGGGACCAAGTATTAGCATTATTAAACGAACAGTTCTCTCCTTGTCTACTATTTGAGGAAACAAGCAAGTACAGTAAGCTCGTAGTCATTGCAGACAATTAAATTTATAAAAAATGCTTTAGCCGTAAATCGTAATTTGTATGGCAGGGTCCATGGATCTGCTTTGTACTAATGATGAATGCAATACTGATTAGGTACATACAAATATATAAAATTCCTATACTGAACTAAAGAAATATGAGGAAAAAGCGTACAGAGTTTTAAATGCAAGTTTCAAACTGTTTTTATACTTTCGAATAAAGTTCAGCGACAGGGTTGGTAAGGCTGTTACAAAAGCCTGTTACGATGTCACTCTCCCTACTTTACTTACTTATTTTTTAGATTGTTAGTAACGCTTTCAATGTAGGGAATATTAATTATTAAGACATTATAAGTTTAAAGTATAACGAGCTGAGGTTTAGTTACCGTGTTAATAAATAATTTAAGTATAGTTTAACACGCATGTTTAAGAAGGTTAAACTTAATTAGATTAGTATGCCCAAGGTACTTTCACGTTATTACGTAGCGCCGCACTTTATTAACTGATTAAACACAGCGTCGGAATTTGTCTTGGATTTTGATGAAACATTTTAGTCAGTGTTGAAAATTTCATAATTGTTTCTTTAGTTTTGTACTGTTATTAATGTATTGTTGTTTTTATTAAATATTTAAGTAATTACTTTGTACTCGAGGGAATAGACGCTTCCTTGAATACACATTAAAGTAGGTGTCACAGAGTCACTTCGTTTTTCTACTAAACAACAGTGTTTTTAGAAAGGAATTTGAGGTAATATAATCTACCGCTTTGTATGAAACATAAACAAAGGGTTGATCTCGTTGCAAAGAGGTTAATGTATTTCTTTGAGTTTATAATCAAAGGTTGAACTTTCTAATCGACAAATTACGTAATATTTGTATAACGGTTATTACAGCAAGCTGAAAAGATCTTACGCTGTTATAATAAAATTAATAATGAGCTTGAATCTCCTGTTGTATGCCCCAATACTAACACTTTGTATCTAAGTGATTTAATTAATCCCCAAGCAACCACTTTAATTATCCAAAGAGATTGGGTTTGGATATTGGAGGACAATAATTCATTAATCATATCAACCTATTTAAAAACTCTTTTATTATGAATTCCTTATTAGTATACAATTAAATTTTCATGAAAATCATTATCTTATGTATTAAAAATATTAGTTTCACGGCTGTTTTAAAATAATGAAAATTTTTATCGTGTTAGTTGCACAAGAGATAACCCATGCAATCTTATGAATTGAGGAACGGAAAAGGCGCTCGCTTGGACTGCCATCCGTGGAGCGAGAGGTCCATATAGGTTAGGTATACTCTTATAGTTTTTACCACAGTAATATTAGAACGATAACAGTCCAAGTTAAGTAGCGTTGCCCTAGTGTTGGACCTAAAACGTAACTGAACTGGTCCTACGGACCTTAGCACACCTAGTCCGTTTCAATTATTTATCTCCTATTTAAATAATACGACCAAATGTAGAATGTTCTAGGCAAAAATTTTACGTATTTGTGTTTCCATTTATAAATGTGGAATTTCTAAGATTCTTAATCAAAGTGTGGTATTACAAACGCAATAACATTATTCAATGGCAAAACAGAGTATTTCGATGAACCTTGCAATATTGTGTGTTATTGTGCTAGATGCAATATTGCACAGTTCCAGTAACAGTGCAGTGGCAGCAGCCGATAAGCTGGATTACGTGAAATTATTAACAGCTGTTCTGCAAATACAATCGGGCGACTAGTTGTGACTGTGCTCGCTGCTAGTTATATTCCAGTACTGCTGTTTTATTAAAATCCGTACCTGCTGCTTTGCTTTAAAATGCACTTACTCTCTCTTTGATTTTGGAACTGATCTAAACTTTTTATTTCTTTAGAGTTCTTTCAATAGCACCATGTAAGATTTTTTGGAGTTCAAAATACTCGTTCGCACTTTAATGAAACTACGAGACTAAATAAAATGGGGAGGTGATGGAAGAAATCAAATTTTTTATTTTGCAAGTTCAAATTTCTACATGGAAAATCCTTTGCACAGCAACAATAGTTTAAAGAGATTAAGAGCTATAACTATTTACGATTTTGTATCCATCATTAACATTTTAGTAAATATATAACAATACAGAAAGAGTAAAAAAGCTGTATTTTTGTTAAATCACTAATATTTTTATACCTTCTTTACTCAAATTATACTTGAATAGTTTTTTTTTGTGAAACAGTCTAAGAATTATTGTTATTTTAATACATGTTGATTAAATAAATCTATTGAAACTTTAAACAGTTGGGTTGTACATGATCAATAATACACTGAGAGTCAGTAATTAAAATACTGTGTTATTCCTCTATACATTAACCTGAATAAAAATTACGTAGTTGCAGGTTAATTTTAGAGAAAGTGGCCTCAAAATATCTGATTTTAACAAAATTAGAACTTTTGTTGAATTCATGACAAAAATAAACCTGATAACGAAACGAAATGTTTTCAGATAAAAAAAAACAGCTTACCATTTAAAGTTTATTAGTTGTATTGTTTAGTTTTTTCAATATTTTTGTATAGTTCAGAGACATGCAATTAGGTTTAATCTTTAAGTTTTGAAATATCTCCAATCATCCTCGCACATTTTGTGTTAGGGCCAATTCAGGTTCTGTTAATCTTATAACGCATTTGGAAGGGTATCGTAGAAAAATGTGAAATCTATAAGTACAATTTTTAGAATAAATCAAATTAAGAAAGTTTCTTATATTCAAACCAAAAGTGCAATTCTACAAGAGATCCGATAAAAATGTAACTTACTTTAAAAATCCTTGCTTGTTCTGTTTATTTATCGCCAAGACCGTTTTCAATGTTAGAATATCATTATCAGTCAGGTAGAAAGATATACATGATTTATCAGACCCCGTATGCATAGCTACTTGACATCAATGAGTAAGGTCAGGTATGGTTGACCAAGTTGTACAGTATTCAGTTATAAGTTTGATGTATTTGTGTATGCGATCTATTTTAACTTGATTTTAACACAATTGACTACACCGCAGAGAAGAAAGTCATTATGCCTTTCTAAGACCTGACTGATAATGATTATTAAGGAATATTAACAAGGATTATTAAGTGGAATTTTATCAGATTAGGTAACAAATCCAGAGGATAAAATACATGAATATAAGATAAATTTTATATTTTAACGAAATATAAAAACAAAATTGGAAAAAATCAATAACAGTCTAATTAACATGTCGATTTAAACTGTACGTTTTTATAGTCGTGAATCAGTGAGTAGGTGATATGAGTAAACTCAGATAACAGTTAAATTCACCTCAACTGTGCACCTGATGAGACAATCAGACTACACTTCTCCTATTTATAGGAGTCTCTGATGACGAAACGATGTAAAGGTTCGTTTGAGCAGGTTCGAAGAATCGCCGACTTTCTTTGGATCTCTTCAGACGAAAAAGACTCGGGGAGTAAAGTCTGAGACAGCGTTAGATATTAGACTTTGCAATAAAGGAAGGTGAACTGGAGCTAAACTGAACATTCAAAATACATAAACCTGCAAAATACATGCTTCGTATTAAAGCATGTATGAATCTATAACAGGTAAACTATTGGTGACAATGAATATTTGGCGACATAGGATGTGGGTTAACAGCAATCAAATATGACTACTAGCCGCACCGCAGTTCACCGACCAACTTGGCATCTGTTGCATTTATTTACGATCTGCTGAATTAAAACGTAAATTGTAATCTGCAGTGGTGGGAGAGTCAGGGTTTGCAACCGTTATGAAATCATGCGGTGAAAGGTCAAACCAAGAAAGTGTTATTTTATAATTAATTATACAAATCAAATCGATATTTAAGTACGGTACTAAATTTATATGAATCATGTAAAATCTTCTCAAAAGTGATAATTTTGTACCAGTAGTTTACTGAGTTATGCCAAACAATACATAATATAAAATAACACGTCACTTCACTTCACTGTGAGAAGGAAGTTTTCATTCAATGCATGATCCTATCTAGTGTAGGTTCAACTAGAATGTGTAAAAATCCAGAAATGTACGCTTCTAGGAAATTAAAACTTTTAATAAATGTTCAATTTTACATTTTAAAATAACAGAAAGATACGTTTCTTCACCTTTGGCAGATATTTTTGGTCGAATTGATTGCCGTTTCACGGTATGTCGAATAAAATATCGGCAACTTTATGCACATCCAAAAATAAAAAATATGTCCTTTCTTGCCATAAACAGTGATTTGATATTATAGACCCTTTAAAAAAGTCGTTAATGCAAAGCAAAAACAAAACACTTTGTTGCATACTTGAAATTTGATAACTAATTAATACTCATAATTTCCAAAACCGATAATTTAATAAAACACGATATTGCTTATAACGCTTTTATAGAAGTCTGATGTTTATTCTTTGTGATTTAATCAACGGACTTTAATTACAATTTTACAGAATCAAAGAAACAATACGCGTAAAGTTCTTCTTTCGTCGTAAATATGATTTCTATTATTTTGTATATATAATACATTCATAAAATTTGTATTATCTAGTAAGGAATTCAAATATCTTGTTTCAACAAGTGAAACTTCAATAGTGTTCATTATTTTGTGTATAATATTATTGAATTTTATTTTTTTAGAAGTAAAATAAAACAATTAATGAGGGACATAGGCAAGTTTTCTATTTAGCTTATATTAAAATTGAAATTAAAAAGGTATCTTGTTTTAGTAGCTGAAATGACTATATGAGGATGATTCACTTCAACAGTAAAACTAAAGAAATGAAGTTTGTATACTTAATACCTGGCTATAGTTAAGCAATCTTTAGTTTTATATAGTAAAAACATTGGAGCTGCGTGGGATCTTACAGGCCACATGTATCAGGGAATGCAGTAGAAGAAACGATCTCCTTGCCCAAAATGTGTTGCCCTATGTTCATAATATATAGCGATGGCGAAATTCCGACGTCCTTTCATCTTTTGAAATACCTTCAATACAACAGAGAATGGTTAGATTTTAGTAAAAAATTATTTTGAGGTTGTTTTAAAAAAGATTATTTATACAACAATATTTATTTAAGGAATACTGTTAAAACCTGTAAGTATTATACAACTGTTTCATTGTCCCTGCAGATGACGTCATGATTGCCAAAGAAAGACTTTGTTTTGTGTATCATTGAGGTGAACCCTATTGTGGAACGAATTGTATAGAGTTTTTCACGGAAGTTTATATATCCGTATCATTGCAGGTTTCGGCCTTTGTTTTGCTGAAGAAAATCTCAAGAAACTAGACTAAATACTATGAACCAACCATCGGTGATACATTCATATATTATCATTAGGAACGTTTAGCTCACCAGCATTTAGGCTTTGTAAAAAAGATACTTGTTTACCTTAAAGCGACTCACGGATTTAGAACATAGGAAAGCCCACCAGTTACCATATCCTATCAGGGTCTATATACTTTGGGTCTGTACTTTGGGTCCATTTCATAACATACTTACTCTGTCATCAAAGGAAAGAGTGCGAAGCTGTAACAATAATAAGTAATGTATGCGGAGTATAAGAAGTAATCATAGAGTAAAAATTAGCAAAGCTATTAATGGTTGCGTATATTAAAAATGCCTAATTGTGTGGTAAGAACTATGATATTGAGACTGTTGTGGAAACCCACGTGGCGGGAAAATTTAATTTATGTCCGTCTGTCCCCACTATACCTCGAAAACGAAGTGACCAACAGACTGAAAATTATAAATGAAGCTTCCATTTCTATATGAAGAACACTGACTAAATGTTCGTCCATGGGGTTAGGCTGAGGGATTGAAAATATTTTTGCAATAACAGAATAAATACAATTTTAATAAACTTAGAACATTCATTAGAGATTTAAAAATATAAAATACGAACTCATGTATCCTAACTGCCCCAACACATAAAACATAATTTTATGGTGACTTTATGGGTATATTTTTACTATTTAAAGACTGAAATGAAATTTAATAAACACATATATGAATATGTGGCCAGATATCTAGACAAAGGTATCTGTTGACTTGAAATAATGCATGAAACTTTATTTATACACAAATATAAGAATCAGATTTATGACGTTGAATATCCAAACATAGAATTTGGCTGAGCATCATTAAAGCTTATCACTCAGTGTGCTGACACAGTTTTTCTTTGTTTTCTAGGGGAAATAAAAATATCTTTGCCATAGGGGGGGTGTTTGCCGTTTTATCTGTCAATAATTAAATGAACTATATACTTGACATTTTGCATTAAACCTAAAAAAAAAAAAAAAAAAAAAAAAAACTTTCACACAGAAAGTGGCGTGGCGTTCTCTTATTTTGATTATTGTAGATGATTTAAAGAGGTTGTGACAACGTGCGGTTAGGGACGTGATGGTCCGCTGGGACGTGTTCTGGTGCAATCACGTCTCACTGTGCTCTCGGCGTCCTTTGCTTTGCTAAGTATTTGCTTTGGTACAATGTATTTTATCTGGTAAAATATTTTAAAACCCATAGTATTGATTATATTTTAACTATTTAATCGATAAAATTATAATTTGTACTCATTTTTTTCATACAACGTAATAACAATATACAAAAAACTGTTATACCCTTTATTATTGTTTAACTTTTAATAAAACTGTTGTTTCTAATTTTTTTAAGGCACTTAGTAACATTTTATCTATATTTTAGTAGTTTCCCAAATATATCTGTATTAATTTAATTTTTTGTGAGGCTCGGGTCTATAGACAGGCTACTTGCCCACGTAGACCCTAATTTTCTTTGATGGAACTGTATATATTTAATTTTTATGATTTGTTTACTATTTCCTTATAAAAAATATGCTATACCTTGCTTTGTTTTATTTTTGGCATTACAAATTATTATATAGAGAGAATTATAATTAGTTATAGTACGTTTGATTTATAATGTTTTTTAAAATAAGTTCTCATTCTCTAAATAAAAAACATGATTTATGTTGCTAGGATATATAGACATTAAATATCAAATCTATCTCGACAATGATATCTTAGACAACGCAGATAAAGTTTCTAAAGTTTTGCCATTTATAACGATAACGGTTCTTTTTTCTTTGTGCTACTTTTCTTCTTCCAACTGAAACATTTTCAGCCTCATTTAACTGGTACAAATGGACACTCAGAACATTTTAACTATTTCGTACATGTTTTAAAGAGAATGTCCTTCCAATGTTTTGTTACCTACGTTATCTCTTATTCATGTATCTCAGGAAAAGATTTCGTAAGTATTAAAAGCTTGCTTCCAAAAATTAAAACTGATATGTGTTGTCTCAAATTGACTACAATTAAGTTCTGATTTAGTATAAAATTCTATGATCTCAACAATTCTTTAGATTCATTTTGTGGCCAATACTTGGTGAAGCTATTTTTTTACGATGTTAATATGAATATGAATTACGAAAACAATGCTTTAAAACTCTTTTTTAGCTATCATATGAGACAATACATAGTGTATTAAAGTAAAAACATTTCAAATAGATGTTTTATTATTTCCATTGCATTACAGAGAGATTTTAACAATAATAATGAGTGACTAAATATATACCAATGTTTGATTAAACAGGTGTTTAAAGGTTTAAGTTTACTTTAGATGACGTATTGATTCAAATATGAAGCATTTATAAATTACCTGATATATATCAGATACCCTTTACATACATTTGAATTAAAATAAACTTGTTAGGATGTTACGAGGAGGATTCAGGATGATTTGTTACGACGCACCTGTGTCAGGATGCCTGAAAAGTGATTAAGTTTCAGCACCGTAAGGGGTCAAATCGAAACTATCTGTAAAACGATAATCAAAAAGGAATCTTTTAAATTTCAAATTATCTTCGGATTTTAAATTTATCGGTATCTGACCTATGTTACTCTTCTATGATCTACCAGATATATCAGCTACCATATGATATATATATATATATATATATATATATATATATATATATATATATATATATATATATATATATATATCATGATATATATAAAAGGCAAACGGCCATTTTAGGAGCCATCAAATAAAACTTTAAATCATTGAAAATATGTGAGGTAAATTATTCATAGAAAACACGTTTTATTGTTTAAATATTCCCACATATGTGTTGAATTATACAAATTTGCAGATTTGAAGTACTTTGAATGTCCTTCAGCTGTTTTCTCCTCTTTTCTGTAGCAAACTTAAAATGTCTGCGTCAACGCCACACTAATTACTAGTGAAGTATATCAACTCTAATTGGACTTGAATACTAACTAGGAGCTGGTCTTAATAAAACCCCAATTCCGTACTTCGTCAAAGTCATTTTATCTTTGCTTCTGAAAGTATTTTTTACCAATGACTAGGAAAAGCCTTTTCCAAAATCTTGCCCGGAACATTGGAGAATGTGCTTTCTAATTTTTATTTTTTCATTGGTTATATTTATTGTAAGTTGGTTGCTTACAATTAATAACGAAATATATGGATTCAACTAACTTAAAAGCAAATAATTAAACGTTGCAATAATGATTTAACGTATTTCTCCTTAAATACGCGGCTTGGCACAGCGTCATCAATGATAATCTTTGTCGTTCTCTGTGAATTATTTTGTCCAAAAGTAAAAAACATTTAGATGCGTTTATTTTTAAGTATACTAAAATTTATTTTGATAAGAATTTTGCTCATATTTTATGTTATAATAGACAGACTGTGCTATAAAACCAAATCTACTAAAAATATTAAAGTTATAATGTGACAAGATGACTTGAAAAAGATTTCACCTGTAGACGTTTAATTTGCATAGAACTTCAATTCACCAAACTCCAGAATGGGTTCTGTGACAGCTCTTGTCCATCCATGGGGCTTGGCTTAGCTTTATTGAAATCTATGACTCAGTATGTTGGCACAACTTCTCTTTTGTCATCTGAGGAAAGTTTAACGTAATTAATGCAGTTTTTCTTTCATGTTGTAATAATTGCATTACTCTAAGACGAAATGAAACTTTCGTTACGAAAATAAACGTAAAATAAAGATTTCCTACTGTAAATGCATAGTTTCTACGTAGTATTCGTGTAGGTTGAAATGTAATTTCATTAGACTGTGCATACAAAGCAATTAAAATGTAAATGCTTAAAGCTCGCCTGTGCTGTTATGAGACAGAATATTTTATGCTCTGAAATAACCCAGACGACTCTACCACATCCAACCTTAAAGCTAACTCATTCATCAATTTCTATAGATGTTTGTGATTATTTAAAATTAAAACTTGCTACTGATCATCACGGCATTCTTTAAACCAAGCATAGGAGAGAGAGTTTTCTAATTTTACTAATCTCAATATTTATTATAAAAGATACTGTAAAATGTATTGACGCATTATAATAAACCATTTTTTCATAACCGTCAGGTTTATTTCACAATGTATAAGTAAATTTAAAAAAACGCTAATTCGCTCAGTGGTCCGTTTGATTAAGTTTGCACCTATAAAAACATCTCAATGTTTAATCATTGTATTGCCACATACCTAAAAGGCTTTGCTCGATACAACACATTTGGAACTTAAATACATGATCATGTTCAAGGCAAATACAAGAACAACACGGATCTTGTGTTGGTATATAATCTTCGGTTGATAAGATAGAGACACTAAAATCTTAAAAAAATTCTCAAATGATTACACAGAAAACAAAAAACATAAAGGGAAATTTGATTTTAAATTGTAAGGACACAAATTGAATAATAACTGTTGTATCGATTATATATTGTGTAACTTTGTTTCCTTACATGACAATGATTCATGAATTTATATGTCTACTATAATTTATAATCTATATAATATATATATCGATAAAGGATATAAAGGATAAATATGTCCTATACTTGGAAATATAAGCTTATGCCTCTATGGAAATAGAGGAAGCCTTCGACAATATTTCCTTTTCTTACATTATACGCTGTGCTGAATTTAGGGGAATCACTGTTTCTCTGGACAGGCGATCTCCTCCAAGGCAGGCGCACCCAATTGCAACTTCTTTCGGATATCACAGATGTTCTGCGAGGAGTTGTCCTCGTGGTTGTTGGCGGGGGGGGGGGGGTTAGCTGTTGCCAACGTTGCAATGCTGTCTCTTGTACTTGACGGACTCTTCAATGTCATTAGTTAAGGGTTTTACTGATTACAGTTCTCACGATTACCGGGAATAAACCGCAATTAAGGTTAGATTTCCACGTACAGTCATTTCGCAATTTCTTGGTCATCACCGCAATGTATGTACTCTATGGGGACATCTGTGCTATCTCTGTCTGTGTTCCAGTAGGATTTAGGAAGTGCTAAAACAATAATCAGCCTGATATTCTATGATAGCCATGCAGCTTTTTTGCCATATTAGTCCTAATGCCCTTGCTGGGTCCATTTGTAGCTTGCCCAGACACCTAACGTAAAGAAGAACTAAAGAACCTAAAGAAGAAATTTATTTCCTTACTGAGCATATCAAGAGTCATTTGATAAAGGCACGCTTTTATAATGATAAATTCTTCTGTCGTATTTGCAGCCAGGAAACTAAAACTGCTGAGCATATAATCTTTGACTGCGTACTGCTGGCATCTAAGAAAAGAAGCCTGCAGGATCCTCAATCTCTGGAGGATGTCAAACCAACCAGACTGGGAGCCAATATTCTTTAAACTAGGGGAAGAAACCAGTTTAGGACTCCCTATCTAGGAATCCTATCACATTCGTATACTAGGTCGCAAGACTGACTGTCTCAGTCTGAGAGATACCTATAATTTCAATCAATCAATCACAATGTATGTGCTGTGTAATAAACGAGAAAATATAAATTTAAAATTCCACTGTCTTGATATGTGGTAATAACATTTACGCTCTCCTACGAACTTGTATATGTAGTTACTTTTTCAGTACTGATGTTGGTTTTGTATCAGTTTCAAACTGCGATAATTATACTATTTTTTTTATTATTCTCCAATTATTGCATATTCTTAACGTGTGGTATGGTCTTCATCCTTAATGAAAAAAATAAGATTTACTCGTATTTCCTTCATTATCAAATACAGTAAGAACAATAATTTAGTTTTAGGAAAAATAATCCAAACACTGTTAACAGTAGCGATATTGGAGAAATTATAATACTTCAACTAATTGAAATATTATATTATTGATATAGAGCTACCACTCATAAAGAACCACTGAAATACCCGTCTATCTCCGGAAACTACATACATAAAAGGATAATTTAATTTTGCTTGATAATCTATAATAAAGCAGGTATAATAGAAATGGTGGATTGTATCATATAACCAATATACTGTTTCATTGAACAAATAACTTAATTTTAATGTAGCCTCAGCAATGGTAACGTTTATAAAACACATTATGAAATCATCTAAATATTAACAAAAACAGGTGCACATATAATGAATGTATTAATACAAATTCTATTGCTATAAATATATGGTGTAATCCTGCAAAATCTCACCTAAACTCATATGTTTTACGAGCTATCAAAATAAGCAAATAATATAAGCTTATTTAGATAAGGTTGGGGGTATGGCAGTCCCTGCCAAGATCCATAAGGAAGGATTTTGGGCATTAATCTAAGTCATGTCCCCTTTGAAGAAGGGGAGCCAGCTCTGTATCAGTTTCTGTTGTCAAAGCAGGCAAGGAGTGGCACGATCTTATGTGTAGGCTGGTATCGCCCACATTAGATGTGCTGCTCCTGGAACTGCATAAGGATGCCCAGATTTTAAATGAAAAATCGGTTTTTGCTGTATCCTGTGTAGATTGAAATATGAGATGTAAACCAGCAGAATTTACCTCTACCTTGGGGGGGTGGGGGGAAACAACAAGGCAGTTTTGTCGATTCGATCGATATTGGAAAATAATTAGTTTATCTTTGTGACTACTAATAGCACTCGTGATTAATTTGTGTACTACAATTACTGAAAATAGTTCAGGTTGACAGAATAACAACCGCAATTTAAATTACCTTGATATAATTAAAGTAATCAAAACACTCTGGCACTTTCAATACCTGTAGTGATGGATTGAACGCTCAATTTAAATTGATATTCGGCACATTTGATAGATTACCCAATTGCCAACTAATTGACGTTTTAGCCTAACAGTAATTTTGAAAGCTTAATTACTCTATATTTAAATTGATCTAGTAGTGAATGTATTTTGCAAAATAATGCCTTGGTTTTATTGCATAGGATGATGTACTAATACTTTACCAAACTAAAGCAACACTCATGTGTTCATTGTCAGCTACAGTATGTTTAGCTCATGTGTATTAATAATTATATTGTTATAATTACTTTTTTCGCTGTATATATATATATATATATATATATATATATATATATATTCATAGCTATGGAGAAAAATTCTTTGTATTTTTGAAGGAAAGTAAAATAAATCGTTTAATTTTCTTAAATCTTTTATCTAGTGCTATTTGGAAAGAAATGCAAGAAGATTAAAACTTATATGGTATGAAAAGAATATGGTATACATAAATTTGAAATATAAAATACTCTGTGAAATATTTATTTAATACTCAAGTTACGTATAGAAACGCAAACGGTTAACATAATTTGTAAATAGAATAATAAAAAATATATGATTGAAAGTTATTTGAGGAATCAAAATGAAAAACGATTACAAATTTATTATTTTAAAGGGGTGTAACCGATAGAGTATAGCAAATGGTAAAACAGTCACTGAATAAGCCGATAATTATGAAACAAACAAGATATTAGAAATAAAGTAAGTATGTTTTCTCCATTATATAAATCTCAGCATAATGACAAAATCTTTTTTTAAATATCCTATTTCACATAAGTACTAGAGCACAAAACAATTCCTGTGATGTTATTAACTAAAAGGTAAAAGAAATAGATTATCATAATAATTTTGAAGTTTTTCACTGTTGTTCTTAATGGAAGACCCTAAAGTTTAAATCCCTATATAATATATTTACCTCAATCTTGTTGGAATTGTTTATAAATGTGAAATTAATTATACAATATAACTGTTATGTTTAGCATGTAGCTTTGTTATAAGTTAGATTGCTATTTAAGAAATAGAATAGATTGGTTCCTATAAAATAATTGTTTAACAATTGTAAACAGTTATACTCTATAGACAATATTGATTACCAGTAACTAACTACTTCAATAATTAATCAATTATATAAATTGATTTTCTGTTATCATCATTTGTCCGAAGTAGTTTACGTTTTCTTGGAGACTCCATTTCAATTATTCATAAACGTTTGCATTTTCGATGACTTTCTGTGAAACAAATCTTTAAACAAAAAAATAAATAAATATTAACAGTAAAAGCACAACACACATCATTTGTGTAAGTCATTATGGCATTATTCGGCCCCGATCGTGAACAAATGATATTTTTGCTTCTGTTTTCTATCTGAATTGAATAGAGTATTAAAATAATATTCATGTAATAGTAAATATACTAGAGACAATATTATACATCTTTTCAAGTTGCTTCAAAAACTACAAAACTGCGTTTTTCTTGGAAGAAACTGACTCGGTATTTTCATCACTCACCTGTTTGATGTCGAAGGCAAACACAATCAAGAGAACCAACATTGGTATCGGACTGTCGATTATAACCATCGAGATTCCGGAAATCGATTGCAATGGATGTATTATAACTAAACTGTTTATTTCCACATGAAAGGAGTTACCAATTAGCCCTTTGTATCTAATATATCTCTATTCGTTCATTAATTATTGGATGGATTGATAAATCTCGATAATAATATTTGAACTCTGTGAATCCGGTTTCTTTGTATTGCGTAAAACAGTTACTTCCGAGTTAGAGTCCTCACTAATGGAGATTCATCTTGTATTGTTAATTAATATAAACTTAAAGTTGTTCAACTCCAGTCAAAGCTCCCAAATCTCCGGTGTAGATTTCATTTCACAGGGATACTTGTTTTTACTTAGTTTGTTAAAAAACTTGTTTACTTAGCAATGTTTTTACATCACAGTTTCCATGTGACCAATTTAAAAATGTTCACTAATGGAACTCGATTGCCTATTTAGAACTAGAGCTTAATACTAAATTTAAGTCCATAAGACTATTCAAATGACGTGTCACTTAATGGGTCTTTATACTAAAATATTTTGAGCCCATACTTTTAAATTACACGTGTCCATTACAGTACTGACCAAACGCAGTTAATACTTACAGTTAAAAGTATATTTTTACTAAATCTTACAACTTTCTTATCGGGATATTTATTACTCTGTGCTCAACAGCTGTTGTAGAAAAAGTTTAAATAAAAAGTTTTGTTACTCTCAAGCTTACTGTATGCTTTTAAGACATTGAATATAAAGAAATTGACAATAGTGATTAAATTAATTAAGCATATAGTTGTGATGTCATCACACAATATTCACGAAGAAAAGTTAATTACGTTCCGCAGACTCTTTCAATTAATTAATATTATTTATATGTTGTAATACAACTTTAGAAACCAGTTGGGCATTGCCCAAAGGGATTTTCAAAATATGAAGAGGCCCATATGTTAACCGTGGTCCCTATGAATTTTCACTCAAAACTTTATGACAATCAGCTTAGTGATTTTTAGGATCAAAATAGTTTAATTTAATAGAATAGGTGTAGTGCGATACACCTGTCAGATTTAACTAATAACGAGACGGAAGTTTTTACTTTGTATAATACACGATGCTGAGAGGCCTCATTAAAGGTCATAGGTCAGTTAATATTTGCTGTAAGCTCTTCTCACAAATATACCTTTGTATGAAATTTAAAAGTCCTCAGGCGGTCCTTCTTTTTATTTCTACTGTTAAGTCTGAGAGTTAAGTTCAATTTGAGTGAAAATAAATTACTTTTTTACAGGCGAATAATCATATATGTGATATAAAATACACAAATAGATGTATTGTGTGTAGTAACACGTCAGGGGAGTTTTGCAATTAATGTAGAGTTTTATGAAACGAACGGGGTTAACCATTTTGCTTTTTGTACTGTACATTTTAATTGTGTTTTTTTATATGGTTAATACAAGCATATTACAAAGCGTACGTTTCGTTATGGTTGGAGGTATCCATAAAGAATGTAATATTTAAAGAAGTTTTAATGTTATAGTTAAACTGAAGTTTGAATTGATTTTAAAATAAAATCAGGAGTACTTATGAAGTCTGTTTCAGTGAAATTAGGACGGATCGGATATGGAAATTATTTTAAGACGTAATTCAGGAAGGCGATAAGTTACACGGTGCATGAGTTCTATTTGTATAGTGAATAAAAATAGTCCACGAAAATGTCTGCTCCACGTGGCAACAAATGAAATACGCACTAGCTTCATAAATCTTCAAAAGTCCCATTTCCAAATAAATATTATTTACAATGTTACATGATTCGTTCACTAGGTTGGACTAATGTCAAAGTTTCATTTAATTTAATTTGGGCTAACGATCAGTGTGAATGGCGGCGTTGGAACTAAAGGCCGAGAGAATGTATTATCTCTAAGGATTATTCAACCGAACGTTGGACTGGGAAAGTTTAATGTATTAAATAGTTTAAAAGGATCCAATATTTTTCACAAACGGCATTTCACCACTCATTGTGAAAGCACCATCACAATAGCCTATAATGTTAGTATGAGTTTGGCGTTGCCCTTTCACAGACCGATTCAGCAGTCACTGAACGTGTTAGTTAACACAACTAGCGTTTGGCGTATTGTGTCGCTTTTGAAATCGATTCCATTCAACAAGACTTCCACTGTTGTGAGAGTGATTAATTAATTATGTATGGCGATACCAATACATAACACGATGGATGACAAAATAAAAGAAAACACTAGTATTATACGCCTCTTAATATTCATATACTAGTGAATATTAAAAGTCATATATCTTTTAATAAATTCAACATAACGCTATTTTATCATCTATACTTATAGTTCAATTTGGTTCGTGAGATAATAACAAAGTACGTTTGCTCTGGTAGTTGAGAAGTAACAATGTCAAAAACAACTAAAAGTTTTAGATAGATAGGGTTTTTGCTGGGAGGTGCAAATGCAATTTCATTTACTAGTACATTTGTTACTAATTTATAATTCCAATGCATGAATTATAGTTAAAATTTTACTAGTATTAAAATTATATTTACTGCCAATAAATAAGCTATCCAGAATTTATAATCGCAGTGTTGTAAATGGTACAACAAAATAGTAACCGGTATAATTTATAAAAAATAAAAGTGTAAAATTTGCATGAAGGTGTAAAATACAGGCTTCATGGGAAACAATACTGAAATATAAAATTTACATGAATATATGTCAAGGAAACTTGATTTCTAAATTATTTTGTCATATACAACGTTATTTAAAATTATCGTTATACTTGTTATCTTAATAGAATGGATGGAAGTAACTTTTACCCAAATCTAAAAACATGGTTTAAGGATATTGTTATTATTATTACTGTTTTAACTATAATTTTTAATACTTCAGAAGTCGATACCTCATTTTCATTGTTTACCTACCACATTTTTTTTAAATTGGCATAACAATCTTCCCTAACCAAGAAATTATTCAAAGTTTTTTAATAATTTTATTTTATAGTGCTGCCAAATTCTATGTTATTTGCGTTTTACAACAAATATTACGTTATCATTCCGTTTAGTGGCAACAGGCAAATATTTAACTTTTATATCCAATATCCATGGTTTAAATTTTTCAATTCTCGACTTTGAATTGTCCAGAATTTAAACTGTCCAGATATTGCTCTTTAAATATTCTTATATTGATTTACCCTGAAAATCACCAGTTGCTAGAATCTGGAACTAATGCGAGGTGTCAGAAACTGTATTTAAACACTAAACAAAACATAAAACACCACACCGGATTTAGGGTTGAAATATTGGAAGGAAGACCTGCTGAAGGTGATTGCGATGTGCCATTCCAAGCGGAAATCACAACTCACCGTTTCCAGGAAAAGCCAAATTATTTTTAAAGCTCGGATTCCATCACATAAAAACAATGTTTACAGACCACTCAGGTGTATAGATTGTATACAATTTTAAATAACTAATTGACATAGTATACAGTCGAATTTATGCATCAAAATAAAAATTTGTATTTGTATTCATAGACTCAACCTATTTTATTGTTAGTTCTTGAAGTCATGATTAGCCATCAACTTTTGTTATGTATCCGTAACCTGTTAGTACAATAACTGTGATCAAAACTAATTTTGTATGAACTTAAACGCCTAATTAATTTTAATGCTTTTATCATTGATACTGTAAATATATTGAAAACATAGTCTGAATATTTCAAGTATTTATCAATTACTTAATTTGACTGAGTGAAATAAGCCTGTTAAACCTTATTGGTATATTTAGCTCAAACTTTGAAAATGCAATTAAATCAAATATATAAATCCTGTTAAATGTACTTTAAAGATAGCTAATTGCAAGGGACATTCATTTAAATGACTTTATTGAACTAAGACGATTACGGATATGCTATTAAATACAAATGTGATTATTGATAACATTTCGAAGTAGGAGCTGGCAAGACTTTCTGTCAGTATTAAATTCTAAAACTAGGTATAAACATATTTAAATTTTGACATCATAACACTCAATTTATGTTTAAAACGATCAGATTTATTTAAATTTATGGCTGTCATCTACAGTAAAAAATAGCCTGAAATTGTCTGTCCTTTTCTTTGGAAAATCGGTGTTTTGACATGTATTGTACTGATAATTACAGTAACACAACTATTTGTCCACTGCACATAACCAATACGTCTGCAGCTTTTTTATTGCTTGTTCGTTAATATAATAGTTTACGTGTTTTGTTAGTTAATGAGATGTAACTTTCAGAGTTTAAATTGATCAAATTTAAAATACACTCCATTCTTCCATTTAGGGTTAGTGTATGAAGTGCTCATACTCCCACAAATGTAAGATTTTAGACTTCTAACGACCCCCCCCCCAGTACGCTAATGGCCCCATCATACGTAAATATTTTTATGGCAAAATTTGAATAAGTTTTTTTTGGTTTTTTAAATATTAAAACCTTTATTCTGGACATAGATGAAATTTTTATGTTATGGAAAGAGAGTAATGAAAAACTTTTATATTTCTTAAAGGCATTGAACGCCTTCGATAACAATTTAAAATTTACTTGGAAAATGTCAACATAGTCAGTTACATTATTGGATACTGACGTTTACATCAAGAAAGAGTACTTGGCACATAAAATTAATGTAAAACCTAATAACACTTTTAAATATCTTCACTACAACAGTTGTCACCCTGTATATGTAAAAAGATGAATTGTCCAAAGCTTGGTTACACGAGCAACCAAATTATGCAGTGAGATTTATAGTAGAGAATTTATATCATGACCGGTGACTTCGAGATGCGCCGTAGGCAAAGACGGAACTAAAGTGGTGGGGGTTGGAGCGGCTCAGTCTGTTGCCGTATTTAGCCTTGTGAACTTCGGTCTCCAGTCTTCTATACGTGCCGCTTAAAAAACATTCGCTTGTGCCAATTCACTAGTTGTAATACAATTTGTGAATTAATTGCGTTGTGCTCATTACGTTTTAAGTAAAGAGTTTGAGATGGATCATAATGTAAAAAGTAAAATTGGAGGTAGAAAGGTTATACACGGCCAAGCAAGAGAAGTGCTTCCCATTTTATGAAACAGGAAGCAGAAAACCAACACACTTAGCAATTTGAAGAAAGTTCAACAGCGTGTCGTAGAGGCAACTGGAATTTCTGAAAGTACGCTGAGACGAATTTTGAAGGAGGAAAAAAATAAGTCCAATTGGCAATTCTTTTAGTACGCCCAACAAAGTAAGAAAACGCAAACATACTAAAAGTAATCTGGACAATTTTGATTTGGGTGTAGTTAGAAGAACAATAAATAATTTTCATCGACAACGGGGTTTTATTATGTTAACTATTGCGTGTGGATCGTTGGCGTTATTATTATTTTAAGTATACATCATTAAATTAACTTGATACAAGTTGGTAGATAAAACTGAGTTTTTTCTTATTCTACTGTGTATATTGACAAATTAGTTTAACCAGTTTTATATTAATTTTTAATTTGGCAGCTAGGCTATGTCAGTTGAAAATTTTGTAGTGTATAATTGTATCTACTATCGTAAATCCTGAAGCTTACACGGTTAGTATATGATAAATTGAATTTTAATGGCTAACAAAGCGTAACAATTACAATTCTGAACTGTTGTCGTCGTTAGAGATCAAGAATAATATAAATTCCTACCCTTTCCCAATTTATGAGAACCCTTTCTTACCACCAGGTATCTCTACTGCGAACTCATTAAGAAGGGTGAGCTATGAACACAATTTCGGCAGAACATAGTCATTGTTAAGATCACGTACATCCGGTCCCAATATTTCCAAGATTTCCTGTATTGAATTCCCCATCATAAAAGTACGTCGCCGTAACTTCAAAAGAGTCTAGAACTGTTCAAATATTCTCAAGGTCTCCTATACTAAATTGCTCATCATAAAAGACCACCGTGGTAAGAACATAAGGGTCTAGAAATGTTGGCAAACACTACAATATTCGGCTCCCGCCACCACTATGAGCCGGGAGCCGAAAACTTTCAGTAGGGTTAGTAGCACCGTATTCCCTCCCCTACTTTAGATTGTGCCCCCACGCGCTCAACCCTCCACTCCTCACGCGCATCCAACCGGTCATGCTATAACTCCCCTAGAATACAGCTCAATGAAAGTAACCTTAATAATAATTATGTCAAACAGAAATATTATGAAGAGCCTAAATTAGTAACGCATTATCATCCTGGTCTCTACAAAATTAACAACATTTATAAAGTAGCTTACAAAATTATTCAAAATTCTCCACTGACAGATTCATTTCTAAAAAGCATTCCACCTATTGTTTTTAAAAGACCTCCTATCTTAAAGGACATTATATCGAAACCAAAACTACCAGCTGATTCTAATGTGGAAACTAAATTTAAAGGAGCACGTCCATGTAATAAATCAAGATGCATGGTGTGTAATCAGATACAAGAGTCATAAAAATTCGAAAGTAGTTCAACTAAAAAAGTATTCAAAATTATTGGCAATTTGACATGTGATACAAAGAATGTAGTATATCAAATTCAATGTAAAAAGGCCCTAAAGACTACATTAGCTCTACAACAAATAATTTAAGAATAAGAATGACAGGTCACCGTTATGATTTTAAGCATAATGATGAATTAAAACCATTGGTCACTCATAGTAAAATACACAAAGAATCTTTTGAAAACGTTATATACAGTAAAACCAATACGATCAATAAAGAATAATTCAAATACATCAAAATTAAGAAATTAAGAACAAGCATGTCAAATTGTCACAAAATCTAAATTTGCCTATGGATTAAATCTTCGAGAGTAAATTTATATCATCTAAACACTCATCACGTATTTACACCCACTGTTTGAACATATATTTATCATTTCAAGAATATTATGCGTATTAATTTATTTATCTGTTTACATGTATGTTTTTTATTATTTTATGTATTTCTTTATGTTGTTAGTTTCGACCTGAAGAAGCGTAATGCGAAATATAGTTAATTAATATTAACATGTTGGCCTTTTTATATATATATATATATATATATATATATATATATATATATATATATATATATATGTATATATTCTATATGTATTTATGTACATTAGTTAATAGGATATTTAATACATATGGCGTTTTGAAAACCAGGAAGAATCGTCGTACACGAATCATCGTTAGCCGGATTTAGCCAATACTGTTTGATTTTAAACGATTAAGAATTGCACGGCTACAAGAGACATTTTTAAATGGAAGCATCTGAGGGATCCATCCGAAGGTCTTATAAACATATATGATGCAGATAGGATAAAATAACTTCTTCTTCTTTCTCTGAATCCGGACCTGGTTGTTCTAACGGAGCATGGCCAATCTCGTGAAACACTAACGAACACTAGACTTGCTAATTTCTCACTGGTGGTAGCATTTGGCAGAGATCATCATATCAAGGGTGGAGTAGCTATATACAGTAGGACCAATTTAACAAATGAAATTTCAAATCTGGAATTTGAAAACCACAGCATACCCCTTATATGTGAGATCGCGGCTATAAAACTTTGTTTGACCAACTCTAGAGGTTTGTGTATTTTATAAGTCTACCGACCTCCAACAAACTGCCTTGATAAGACAAGACATGCCTTCGACCTTCTTGCTTATGTTTTGGAAACAGTTCAATCAAAAAACTCTCAAACCTTAATTGTTGGAGATAAAAATATAGACGACCTGCGATCTTCAACTAAAAACAGTTTGCTGCACGAACTACTAGCCTCCTTCTATATGAGGCCTATTTTTCTTCCAGCAATCAGGGTGACCCCCACCTCGGCAACATCGATCGATGTAGCCTGCACCAGACCATCTGAAAGTGCGTGTGTTGCAGACTGGGATCTCGGATCATTCCGGTCAGCTTTGTTCACTTTATGTGCCAACTTCTGTCAATAATCCTATAATCTCTACCTACAGGAACACAAACTTTATAAACCTTATCCTTCTAAAACGATTATTGGCAGAATAATCTTGGGAGGATGTCATGAGTACTATCGATGTCAATGAGGCTCATTATAATTTATTAAGACTCGCACCTTAATCCTCAACCACACATGCCCATTCAAACAATCAAGATGCAATAAAAATGAGAGTATTATGTGATGTGGAAGCGTTGTTTCTTGGAGGCCAACGACAGGTATTTTTTGACCGGGATCCAAGAGGACAAACTGACAGTAAATGCCTGCAAGAAAATCTACGATCCCAAGTTGAGAAATGTTCGACGCAAGTACAGCATGAATCACAACATGACTGCTAACAATAAGAGTAAGGCCATCTGGGACATAATAAACAGCGAGCGGAACTCGAATAAGGCCCTGCAACCTCAAATAAAGTCCTTAGTTATGGAAGACAAGGAAGTGGAGGACCCCATGTATATTGCCCAACACGTCTACCACTACTTCACTACCATCGCTGAAGAATCACTCCGCACAGTTGTTGGTGCTAGAAATCTATTTGCTCTTCCTAACAGCCCAGTGTGAGTTTAGACCTAATGACGGTCTGGAACTGGCTAAAATTATAGATTCCAAGAAAGCGATTTCATCTGCAGGACTGGACGAAATACCACCCAAAATCGTCAAGTTCTGCAAAGAATAACTGTTGTGTCCTCTCATTCACCTTACCAATCTGTCACTTTCTCAAGGTTGATTTCCTACACGACTGAAAACAGCTAAAAGGTCACCCTGCACAAGCCTGGAAAAAGAATGAAATGAAGAATTACCTACCTATTTCTCTGATCCTTACCTTCTCCAAAATCATCGAAAGGGTAGTTTTGGCAAGACTCTTCTAGGATCTTAACGCAAGCAAACAGCCTACTTACGAAGAGTCAACATGGGTTTGTAAAGGAGAGTTCGACTGTGACAGGGCTGGTGGAACTGCTGGAGGCAATCATCGACAATCTTGAAAAGGGAAAACATTTCACTGGAGTCTTCATGGACCTAAGCAAAGCGTTCGACTGCTTGGGCTTATTCTTGCAAAGTTGAACTCCCTGGGAATCTGTGGTAGAGCCCATTGACTGGTTTGCCAGTTATTTAGAGGACAGGTCTCAGATAGTTGAAATTACTAACGCCTACAAGGGAGAAACCTGCAGAGTCCGATCCTCTCCACTCAATGTTTCGAGGGCTGTGCCGCAAGGTTCAGTCTTGGGACCAGTGATCTTCATAATGTTCACGAGCGACTTCCCCTCGTGCATCAGACCCTTTGGGGAATGCTTCATGTATACTGACGATTCTTTCATCCTATCATCTGTTAGTTCCGTGGAGAGTCTCGAGATTGACTTCTTTGTTGCAGTTAATGTGGTGGTCAACAACAACAATACAACAATAAAGACCTGGTCTTTAATTAAGTAAACACGGTGCAGCTTGTATTTGGTCACAATAATAAAGAGATCGCTGTTCTGCCAAATCTCCGGACCGCGTACCTCATCAAGCATTCGTTAGTCACCATTGATGTCAATCTTTCTTGGCAAAACCTCGTCGACATTCTTAGCAGGAAGCTGAGCAGCGCCTTATTCGCCCTGAGAAGAACCCTGGCAGTCGGTTCAATGGATTCAGCTAGAATTGCTTATCACGCCCTCTTTGAGAGCCATATGAACTATGGTATTGCCTTGTGGGGTGGCTCATCCGGCACAAATCTAGAGAGAGTGCTGCTTCTTCAAAAGAAAGTGAATCAACTCATGGCTGGCTTAGGAATGCGAGACAGCTGCAGGACAGCGTTCCGGAATTTGGGGATTTTAACGGTGGTTTCTAGTTACATCCTGGCTGCAGTTATGTCCGCATGGTCAAGAGGCGTACGTAGAAAGGCTGGCTGTCACAACGACCCTTCTACTCTGTAAATGAGTTCATCTCTTGGAGATACTGGGATATTTTGTGATAACTCATAACTAAACTGTTATTGTTTTTGTTTTGTTTATTTTCAATGACGATTTATGACATTTTGTACATTGAATAAAGACTTCTCTCTCTCGCTCTCTCGCAGGCTACCTGCTTTTCGTTCAATCGTCAGAAATTTCCCTTAAGAAAGAAATCAACTGTCAGCCGTGTTAATTTTAGTGGAGGTTAAAATGGGAGGGTATAAAAATATGAAAAAATAACACTTTTATTTGTGTAACATATTGAAAATCGCAAATAGATTTTAAATAATCGCCATCAATGAAATAAAAAATGCTTTTATTAAAGAGGCACAATTGGGCCTCTCTACCACTCAACCTCATATTGTATACATCAAATTTATAATAGTTAAAAGAAAAACCTTATAGATAGTGTGATAAATACGAGAAAAATCCAATATAAAGAGCAAGAAGAAGACACATTCAATCACAGTAATATACCGATTGACCACATGACCGCAACAAGCAGCACCACACGTCAACCCCACAGCTCCACAGCAGCAAGCTCCTAACCCCTCTACAGTAGCCTGTGGCCATCGGCAGACACTGAAATTGGTGACTCTCAGTATCTTTATATATATATATATATATATATATATATATATATATATATATATATATATATATATATATATATGGGGTGATGTAAGTAGTATTTGTCTATCTGATTATCAGTTTCATGTGTACAATACTAGAAAAAAGTTGTATAAAAATATATATTCATATTTTCCACCCTTTCGAAAATTTTATTTCTACCACCCCCACAACTAGATCGGCTGACGATAAATGTTTGTCATATGTTTCAAATACGATTGTGTGCTTATACAGTGCAAATTGGCTATTGCCTTTTGGGACTATTTCTTATATCCACACTATCCTAAATAGTTAATATATTTTAAATCTTTGGTTATTCGAATACTGTTGTTTTTATACATTCTAATACTTGTTTGGCATACAAAAATAATCTTATAAGTAACATTCGTATTAACTGTCGGATAGGTTGTTACGACATATCGCATAATTTGATCAATTTTACTTTCATAACATTCAAATTACCTATTCGTTATGAAGTAGTTTCTAGTTTATGTAACTAATGTCATAAGTTTATATACCAAGAGAGAATTAGTGAAAAGGCTGATTAGTGAAAATGTTTTACACAAAAGTTTGAGTAGAGCCATCTTTTTTCAAAATCATATCATTAACATTAACAGGAGACTCCAAGTATTTGTGCAGTTCGTAGGTTTTATATTTTGTATTTATAAGTTTTAAATATAAGTTTATTTAAAATATATTTATAAATAAGATGGTGAACAATACGTTATGTTTAACATTAAATGTATTAATTTATTGTTACAATTATAATTATACACATACATAATTCGCAAAACTTATATTTTATATATTATATAATACATATAAATTGGCGATTTTGGCCAACTTGGTGGGAATGCTTGATTCAATGTGAAAGTGGAGTATAGCTCCAGTTCACTTTTCTCATAATGCAGCGGTTCCGGTTTCTGAGCTATCACAGACTTGACTCATGAAATCTGGAGTTATGTTCATCTGAAGAGATCCAAACATAGTCAGCGACGAAGAAACTGAAAATAACATTATATCGTTTCGACATCAGAGACATCTAGACTACAAAATATAGCGTAATGTAGGTGAAGGAGTATTCTCATTTTTTACACACCTAATAAGTGAATATCACTTATCCCAGGATATTTAAGAATGGATTTCAAAGAAATTTGCTCACGATGTTTATGTATTTCAGTTGGAAATTAAAAGGAAAGCCAATGAGAACTGCTAGTTTGTATTCTTTTTATTACAGTTTTTGTCTTACTTTATAGGTACATCCTCTAACATTTACTCTTATTATTTGTGTAATGGCGTGTGAAAACTTAGACCAAACATTTTGCAATTTGCTACTCTTTCTCGTAAGCCTATTTAAAGGAAAATCTTGAAATAACTAAATTATGCTTGTTTTGTTTAGTAGGCTTCCCGACATTTGTCATCAATGTGTGTTATAAAAAACATTTTGAGGATTATAAATCTAGTCTGTTCCTCATGTGTGAAAAATGTCCTAAGAAATTAAAAGACTAAAATTTATGGCGATGGACTGCCACCCGAAGTTACAATAAATAATTATGACTTATTACCTGACTGAAGATAATACGCCAAGCCCTGTCACCACACATACGATGTGAACACAAAAAACACATCACCCCCGAACTAACGAAGGTAAATCTAATGTCATAACAGAATTTTGGAAATTTTCCATTGTTATATGTTACAAAAGGTATAACACAACGTTTCGAATTTTGGAGTCTATCCTCTTCGTCAGGAGGGGTAGGTATTAGGCCTAATACATACAAAAGTAAAGAACAAGAAGAAGAAAAGAAGGAAAAGAAAAGGGTTAAAACATATCCAAAAGCTGCTTGGAGTCCAGTCCAGGATGTAAGTCACAGGCACGTCACAAGTACGAGGATTACAGTGTGTTATACTTTCAAACCTTCCATCGTCCGTAACGAATTTCAGCCATAAAGCATTTAGCGTATTTATAAAAGAAGATATAAAATCTAAAATGATATAAAACATCGTACGGTTTACAAGTGCAACTTGGTTTTTTACTGTCCCTAATTAAATTAGTCTATAAAGACATGCTAATTGAGATAAAAAAAACTAAAAAAACCTGTAATTATTGCAGGGTAGGCGATAATAACTAATCAACCTGAAATTATTTTTTACTAGCAGGCGAGAGGTACTTTTCACTGTTAGCTAATTAGCTAACCACATACAGATACTTAAACTGGCAACTTTCAGTCTCTTTATCTATTTATATTACCATTATATAGGCACTAACTATTATTATAGCGTCTTCCGATCAGATTTAAAATTGCGAAACTAGGAAAAATATAATTCTAGAAAAGTTTTTTTCCATATTTTTCCCTGATGGTACCCCTTTTTTGGATCACCAACATTGGTGGCTAGCGATAGATTTTTATGAATGCCTATGAGTATTTATATTGGATTTATCTGCGGTGTTTCATTCGGCTGTGAACTTCAAACAACAACCGGTGTTTGAAAAGATATCTGAAACTTGAAGTCAACCATAGACATTAGAAGTGTAATATATACAATATACGGACTAATAATGAGAAAAAACGATCAATAGGTCCATTTAATAGTCCATTTAATAGGTCCAGTAGATAACCGATTTATATCTAAAATATATATTAATAGAAAATTTGTAAATCAGTTGATTTGATTATTTATTTGAGTTCCTCAAAGGAGAGAAATCA
Organism: Homalodisca vitripennis; assembly: GCF_021130785.1. Lineage (NCBI taxonomy): Eukaryota > Metazoa > Arthropoda > Insecta > Hemiptera > Cicadellidae > Homalodisca > Homalodisca vitripennis. The sequence goes on from NW_025776160.1 coordinate 291,951, forward strand.
GTTACTCATTTTCATTGATTTTCTTTGATTAAATAAAACCAGTAGAATGGATTCAATGTAAAATTTTTCAAAAGTTATTCTAGAAGTTTCATCATCTAGTTTCCATTATCTAGAAGTACTGGCACATCAGTTGTGTTTATGAAATAAATGAATTAAATAATTCACTGTTCCGTAGAGTGATATGCACCATAATCAGTCAAACCAAATAGTAATTTTTAGAAATTACGATTGATACACAATTTCAAGTCAGGTTAGTTCGTACTCAATACATCACAAGATATCAATCAACAATAGTTAGCTAACGAACTATCAACTAATTCGACCTCTTTTCTGAGCCAACTGTTTAACCACCATTGTATATTTGTAACAAAGAGCCAATACGAATCATAAATGAACACAATTGTTGCAGCCATTGTATTGTAGTGGATCTTGTGACCTAAATCCGTATTGTGTCATTATAAGCTACAATGTTCTGCCAGAATGTTCGATTCAGCTGAAGGATGAAAATCTACGTATTTTTTTCAATGCACGAATTAAAGCCTAATGATTGTACGTAACTACGTATTGTTTGTGCTGTCATTCAGTCAGTTAATATATGTATTATTTTTCCCAGTTTTTGTTTTGTACATTTTTTATGGAGATGTTTTCAATATGATGTCATGATTGTTATATAAAATTATTTAACAGTTTGTCAATTTTTTCTTTGACGATTAAATAAATGTAAACAAACAGTAATGGAAAAATTGTTTACAAAATAAAAATTGTTTAAATTACTTGTTTGGTTTTATTGTAACATAAAACAACATGTCGTAATCCATCTTCAACATTTAATCCATTTGTTCTGACGACCAATAGTCGACGACCGATTTTACTTCTTCTTCGACGTTAACTTCTTTTGGCCAATATCTTTATCTTTGTCGATGTTTCAAATGTCCATAACGTAACACACAAGATTAAAAAACTGACTTTACAGAAAATCATGCACTTGCAATAATGAATGCATAAAGACCACTAAATGTGAAAATTAAAGAACGTAAAGAAAATACGAATAAAGATATTAATTTCAAAATTAAAGAAGACTAGAATTTATTTAAAACTGCTGATCACTAAAAATCATCACATGTAATGGGACCAAGCCAACTTAATACACCTCGAGGAGAATGTCTTCAAACGCAAACTTATTGAGGCTCCATACATGAAATTAATAGATTAACAGCTAAGTCAATCTACGATTGAGTTAATGGCACTCTAGGTACCAATAAAAAAAACCAACAGTTAAATAGGAATCATTAAAAATTTTAATAATCTAACGAGCCTCAACTAACAAGATTCGTACAGACGCCATGGAATTATGGACCAGAACCAAAACATCGAGCTGGATGCGGCTGCCTCTACCATTTCCTCTCCCAACCATTTCTTTCCTGCCCCCCCCCCACAGTGCTTTATACGACAAGCTACGATACCGCAGGAAATACCGACTTTGATTTTCTTGTTAGTGTTCAACAATCGCTTGTGTAGGTGTAACGTTTTGTTTGAGCTTTTGAATTCTTTGCAGTAACAACTCCTGAGTTTATTTTCTTCAGCCTGGACTTCAAGCTGTTGCCACTAATGATACCATTTTTATTTTCTAAAGAAACTCCATTGCCACATGTTTCAGGTTTTAAGTACATGTTTATGAATTAAGCGTTTACACCTTGAAAAACAAGTCGTAAGAGATGCTGAAAAGCATAGCTTTTGTAGTGGTTCTGACCTGAAATAATAGATTCTACGAAAAAGTTATCCTTATTCAAAGAAAACCCCTAAAGGCTCTTCAACGGGATTTTGCAATATATATCAATCTGCTAAAGTAATTAAATTTATTCGTTTGGTTTGAAAATCATAACTGGTGGAACTTTTTCAAGAATTACTTTAGTTAACATTTATTAATATACAGAATGTTACTATATCAAAATAAACGAATACGTACAATGTAAATATAGCTACGCGTATTAGCAATAATTGAAGTAATTGATTGGTAAAAGTATTAACAACACTCCTACAGCGCATTATCACTTTTGATAATATAAAATATTAAACAATGTCCTTATTCTCTCTTAATCGAAGTAGAAATGCAATAAACTTAACGTTAAACTCTATGATATAGAATAATATAATTACAGATTTATGTTTCAAATTCGTACACAGTATATATGCTTAATAAGGAAATTATACCACTTCGAATATTTCTTACTTGATTCTATGATTTTCTTTATATAGAAATAAATATATTTACAATATTTATACGAGTTAGTTACACTTACTTACCAGACAAACAAATAATAATAGGATAGGGAATTACGATAGAGGAAATTATGTTAAAGGGAAGATATCCGATGTAACCTATAGTGGAAAAAAGTGAAACAGATGGAACTAACTTCAAGCACGAAATTACTTTTATGTTTAATATGGTCTTTCGCTATTGTTTGAAAGCGCAATATTTAGGTATTACATAATTTACGAAAGAGGATTTTTTTAATGTAACCACTTTTTCTCAATAATATACGAAGACAATCTTTAAAAACGGAAGCTTTTTTGTAGCTATAGTAACAGAAAATCTGTATCTGATGTAGGATTAACAAGTCATATTTACAAAATGAATATGCCCATTTTATTTCCACCTGACAGACGTTATATTTCTGGCAATTGGCCACATTAAGACAACACCAAAGTAAATATCTTGATTATTAAAGAGATATTGCTCTTCTATAAAACAATTTTAAATTACTCATAAGTAATTAAATCTATTACTAATCTACACTCAAAAAAGACTTATGCATTTTCCAAACATAATTCATGTTAGGTAATACCACCTAATAAAATGAAGGCAAGCATTATCGCATCATTTTTACATTTATATGTAAATTTGAGTAAGGTGTAGTACCTTTTTTTGTGAGCAGAATATTTCACAGCATTGTTATCAAATGCACTAGTTTCATTTTTGTAGTAATAAGTATGTATAAGTATTAGATTTTTTATGTTAGACTCTAGTTTCAAGTTTATTAATTGTAAAATAACACGAAAGATCGGAAATTTTAGTTATCATTTCATTTTTAATCTAGGATACAATAAAGGAATACTTCTACGAGTGTTTAAAACATAATATCAAAATTACGAAAACTACTAAACCACGTGTGGTCACACCCAAACAGGATGTGGGAACTCGAAATTGAATAGTCTCCCAGTGTTTTCACTTGAGGAGAAAACTACTTCGATAAATTACCCAACCAAGAGAGAAAAGCTTGGAAATTGACTGAAACTTTTGACCTTAGCAAGTCTTCTCTTATAGACATTTATTCTCTTATTATCTCCTACATAGGAGCATATTAATTGCATGGTGTAGTTTCGGTAATTTTTACATTCTTTGTATTGAGATTTATCCCTTTAAAATTGTAGAATGCATCAAATTTAATTACCCATTTAAACATACGTTTTTTAGTAATAGTCTTTCGCGTTGTGGCAAAATCTTTTTAAGAATTTAACTAAGCAATGTTTGAAATAAATGTTTGTTCTTAAAGCAATTTTGAAATTCTCTCCAGGAACTAGTTTGTACAAAACCATTAAAATAATAAGAAAGAAATGATCAATTAATCTCTTCCACTACTATCTCGTAAGCTGCTAGAATGATGAAGTGATTAACTCTGTCTAGGTGAAGTTTATCACATTTTTGTTGCCTTTCTCTTTCGTACATGTAAGTATTATTTTTATAACAACCTGAATACCCATTTCAATATAACATACCTTTGGGATACCAGTTAATTGTGTTATTATTTTGTTAAACAGTTCGTTTGTTCAATTGTTCTGTGACAATGCTTGGCTTGTTACGCACAGGTTGGCAAATGTTTGTAAACTCAACAATAACAATAGACCGAACCTATTATGTGCGGCCTGATTGTATCACCAATGGAATTTAATGGTCAGTAGTTTCTCCTACTGAGTTTTTAATTGTTCATTGCTTAACAGGCAACATTACATTGTTTATTTCATTGGCTAATAATAGCTTCGCGGCCTTGTCCTGGGCTTTGTGTTCCCTGTTCTCTTTAGAGTCTTCAATCTGTTTTATATAACTGATGGCGTATACTTTTTTCAAACATCTTCAACATTTGGGACAGAGATTAATGATTGACATATTAAATGTTAAAAGTACATGTGACTATGTTGCTATTATAAACCGTTTACCTAATCGTTGCTTAGCTACTAAATTGCCCTTACAAAGGCATTAGACTGACGAGTCGTAATATTGGACGATTTCTAATGTTACTTGAAGACTAGTAACATAAAGTTTATTAGATATAATTTCCAGATTTCGTACTTACTTAAATAATCTCAACTGAAATTGGGATTTAAATTATATAATTTTAATTGATAGATACCACAATTTGTTTTTTATGCACACAATTTTATTTGTATATTTGAGCAATCTGTAAAAGGATGATAAAAACAAAAGAGCTGCACAGCTTTCACTGTACAACACAGCTTTTATTTACATTATTTAATATTTTACTTTAGCTTTTTTTCTTTTATCTTGATTTAATATGGGCCATGACTTCGCTTCTCTTAAAATTCTAATTTTATTCGCTTAATTTTTTTTTTACTATGGTTTTGAAAGCGGCAGGATATTTTCTGGCATTTAATCTCGCTGTGAAAGAAGACATAGTGACACTGCGTTTCATTAGGCGCATGTTTTAATTACAGTGTGCTGGAATTGACACACAACATGTGTGATGTGAACCCTGACTCATGTGTGTACAATATCCCCGTATGACTTAATTATTTTAACCGAAAGTGTTTTACTCAGATCTTGCATCTGACGATAATGTTTAAGAATTTTGTGACAAGGCAAGACTTCATCATAAGGTTAGAAACTTGTTATGAAAAACACATTCCTAGTAATTAGACTTGATATAATTCTAGACCAAATGTGTAATCAAGGGAATTGTCAATATGGTCAATAACACATTATCATTGCCTCAATAATAACACAGTGCGTAATCCTAATTTATGTAAGAACAAAACTCAAGCGCGCACACACACACACACACACTTTGAGTCGAACTACGAAGTTTTCCAAGGCCATAAATACATATAGGCCTCGCATATTTTCCTCAATATGCATTGGGGCATATTTCTAAAATTTTAGACATGATAATAAAGTAAATATTTTCTCTCTCTCCGGATATGTAATTGATCCATTCTGCTCATTATGCCTTTTCAAATTTTCAGTAGCACCATAAGCTAAAAAAATTAGAATAGTAGGAAAAAGAACTTTTACCTAATATGTTACCTACATTGTTGTAAAAAATATATCACAACCTTAAGTTTATCTTAAGCGAAATATTATACTCTTTCATTCTACTTCCTCTAGTAACCGTATTGCGTTTGGGGTTATGTTAATGGCTGGGGAAACAGTTGAAGTAATGAAATACGATATAGCTTCAAAGGTGAACATTTCATATTGGTTTGTGAACGAGTGAGTGGAAATTAATTGTTTATGTTTTACCTTGGCCTCTATAATGTTCGTGTAAGTAAACGGAAGATCCGTTTATCATTCCTTTAGTATATTCCTACAAACTTTCACGCTAAGCAACACGTGCCCTGCATGTATAGTAGATAAATGTATAGTAGTGATAAAACTAGCATTATGTCCTATGGTGGGAAGGATTCTTTCAGTGGGAATGTTGAGATAACCCCCCTCTTGTTTTACCCCCCTCTTAGTACAGTGCCTGGAATCTGGCAATGCAACAGACTTGACTCCTGGAATCTGGGCTGATGTTCGTCTGAAGAGGTCCGATAAAATATGTCGACGAAGAAGCTTAAAACGAAACCTTTATATTGTTTTTACATCAGAGACACAATGTAATGTAATCTAGGTGAAAGGTGCTCTCATTGTCTAATCAGGTGCATCAGGTGCACTATTATCTTAAAGCACGATGGAGCAACCGTTTTGAAATTCTTCGTCACCAGCTTTTTTCGCATCTCTTCAGACGAACATGACTCCGTATTTCAGCAGTCAAGTCTGTGACAGAGTCAGATTTCAGACGCTGCTCTTATAAGAAGCTGAACTGGAGCTATTCACATAGTATTACGATGTCAGTGTACTTTGTTTATAATCATACATTTCACAGCAATGACGCGTTTGTGTAAACAGAGATTAAGAGATTAAGACTAAAGGAGCACGAACACAATAATCTAAAATAGATGGTGAGAGGTGCGTCTAAATACCTCTACACTCCACACTAATCAGTGTTACCAGTTTTCCGCTTAAAAAATTACTTACCAGTTTAATCATCTGCCTCAATAAACAAACATCACTGTTTGCCGTAAAAAAATACACGACCATAACTATATAGTAATGACCATATCCACGCCATAGCAGGAACAGTTGGTGGTCAACAGCGATATGGCAACACTGCCTCAAACGTCATCGGACTATTTACGTGCGGGCTCCTGTAGTTACCTTCACATGTACTTTGCAAAGTGGAAACAAACATTGGGCATTTTCAATCGATGGTTGTGATGCGCTTTCTTGACCTAATGTTAACCATGAAAATTCTTGAGAACTCAATACTATTTTTATAAAAACCTGGGTAACTTTATAAAATATTTTAGAACATCCCAAATGATATATCCTTATAAATTCTATATAAAATAAAGTAAATTAAAGATGTATTCCTGTAAATAATCGCACACGAAAGAACTATTCAAAATTAATGCGATTTAGAGCACGATTGAAAGTTACACAGTCATTATTCACACGCCGTTATTGAAAAAAGAGAAAATTTTAATTATTCAAACCCTTTGAAGCTGTAACAAAAGAATAAGGATTTGGGTCAGAGAATCAACTATATGACAATGGCTGTGACAACACCGTTCATTTCTGAATGTACTGGCTCTTTGTTACACGTAAATGTTATGTTAGTAATTGCACTATAAAATTCATGTATAACTGATACAAGTCTTGTAGATACAAATCCTTGTATGTATTGATGTGCTAAAACAATAACTATTTATTTTCTGCATAATACTTTTTAGCTATTCATAAAAAGTACTAACAATATTGAAATAGATAGGTTGAAAATAATTATTCATAACAACAATCAAGTGCCATCGTTTTGAATGGTTCGATGTTTTATTAAATTAGTTGACAAAGGGATATGGCTCATTTGATCACTTTTCTACTGACTTATAAAAATATTAGTGCAAAAATTCAAGCAAGTTACGTTGTGCATAAGGAGTAACAAATTAAACTCACCGGGAAATAAGTTCAGTTCATGGTTTGTTTTAAAAACGACAATAAGTTTTATAAATAAGATAATTTAGTCTCATTTTAAAAAACATGCTTGCTCTATCTTTACTGATAAATAGACTTGTATTAATGGGTAAAAAATGGGTAAAATTTCAGTTTCATTTTCACTACGATCTTGTATATTAGAAATGATTGTTTCATTTTCATTGTTATTGTGTTCTAAAAATGAAATTATGTGTTAATTATAACAAATAAAAAATTAAAATCTGGTTTAAAATCTTGCTAAATATCTTGTAAACCCAGTATCATTGCTTGTACATATCTCGTTGTACTGTATGAAATTGGGAAACGTTAAAAGTCAATTAATGGTTTTGACGTTTCTTAAAAGAATTTGTATTACTGTATGTTTTACGCAATTTTCTAACGAATTTAAGGTAAGGCTAAATTTAATTGATTAAACTTGATAATCATAATCAACAGAAAGACTTATTTTCTTCCATGATTAAATTACACTACAGTTGTTTTTAGCTAGAAAAGATCTTATCACTTTATTTTTAATCCTTTAAACATACATCCATAGCCCGCCAAAAAAAGTAGTCACTTCAACAAGTAGCGATAGTAAGCTCTCACTATCACGGCTGAATAGACACTTAACGGAACAGAAAAACGAACTGACATCAAAATGGTCGTGATAATCCCGCCCCTAGGAGCTACAGAGCAAACACACTGATGCGCGACATTCCGTGACGCGAATCGAAGGTCCTTTTCCCCAACACAAAACATAGCCCGCCAAAATAAGCAACCATTTACAAAATTAGAATTGTTTATAGATGAAATCTTATATGAAAGGAGTAGGTTTGTCGCGTAAAAATAAAAGACTTAAATTGCATGTCAATGTTCATCTACATTATTAAAATATCGCGCAATTTTTAAATAATTTTAAATATTCTGAAAGTAATCAAATTAGTAACAACGTGTACTAGGGCAAAATATTTTCTTGTGGTTTTGATAAAAAATATCCATATACCATTACCAGGATGATAATGTTTCTGTTCACAAAAACACTTCATAACTCTAGGATGGGTAAGACATAGGCGTAGTGTTGAAATTTATGGGGAATACATTACTATAATAACCTAACCTATCACTAAATATTCAAACTATTTAGTTCCAGTGGCACTGTTCACAAACCTGTGGTTGTTTATTTATTTTTAGATGTCAACGATATGGCATTGTACCTGTAATACATAACGATACGTACCAATTATGCAGCTCATTCAACACCATGTATTAAGTAGAAAAAAAGCAATAAGTTAAATTATATAGAGTTACGTTTTATGCTAAATTACGTGCAACTAATTTAAAAAGTAGTATTAGAATGAATCTATGTTGATCGGAAACTAGATTATTGACAGTAACTAAACTAATACATATACACACAAATATTATATTTTCACTGATATCCAAAACGTTTCAGAAAATATTACCTCACATCCTGTAGATTGCCGTAGAAGAAATCCATGACGTAGTACAGCTTGTTGGACAAGCGCTGCATCCTGGCGGGTATTCCTGTATACTCGTACATCCTTGTGTACTGGTGCCTGCAAAGTTCTCGAAGCCTGGTTCCAGACGGAGTTCTAAGTCCACCGCTGCTAGCAGTTCCTAGCAAACCAGTCTGGAGTTAGCAGCTAGTGGAGAAAAAATACGGTTGGAGTGGGAATTGTTGCTTCAATGTGAATGTTGAATTTAGACCCAGTTCACTTTCCAGGAAACTGTAACAGAATTGACAGTTTGTTCGATGTCACATATGTTTGTCTGGAGAGAAATAAAGGTTGACGTCGTAGAAGCATAAATGAACTCTTTACATATTTTTGACATCAGAGAAAACGAAACTACAAAATATAGTGTAATATAGGTGAAGAGTATTCTCAGTGTCTCATAAGGTACACTATGATTAAGGTGAACAGGAGCTAAACCCTACATTCACAATACATTTGGCATACGGCGTTTTGCTCGCGAGCTATACTACGAAAAAATGTTAAGAGGCGTGAAAATGGCTCGAGAACCAATAAAACCTTCAGTATAAAATTTGATAAGTTTGGAGTTATCGCTTGCTGATAGGAAAGTATTGATATTTAATGTATATTTAAGGAATATGCGAGATTCCTTAGAGTTAGTTCAAAGTATTATGTGACCACAACCATACAGGTTTAATAGTTTTGATGATAAGCCTTAAAATAATATCCAAAGATCTGAGCATTGGAATTCCAATACTCGTCGATTCATTCATTTAGAATGCCAACTATGGCTAGACCAAACCTACAGGACGAAGTACTGTTTTTTACCTTTTCGCCTTCTCCGTAGTAGCTTAGACTCTGTCAGGTTGGTATAATGTTATTTTGTGGTATTTTGATAATATAAATACTTAATTTCATTTTAAAGAGTTTATGTCTAGGTCAGGTAACAACAGTTATTTTTGGATAAATTAGCTTAATTTAGGTTAGATCTTGCGATCGTATACTAATAATCACTTTCATATTTCAAGAAACTTCAAAAATACTTACAGATTTACTAGTAATAAATATTACATTATACGAGTTTTAATTTCAATTTAAAACAATTATTTATTTTATAAACAACTTACGTTTTCTCTAAGAATATTTAAAAAATGATATTTATCACCAATCATAATTAATTTCAAAGATGCGATTATAATATGTAACATTATATCAAACGAGTTAATATAGATGAACAATCATTTGATTCTTGCAGTCTTAATTTCTGGTTCCCCAACCAGACACAAAGGAGTGACAGTTGGGTCGCACTTCCTCAGTTTATTTGTTTGAAGTTCGTAAAATGGAATGAAACAGAAATTTAATTAAGATGTAATCTCTACTGAAAGCGTCGTGTCCCTCATAACGAAATCAAAATCCAATCGGACAAACACTAATAACTAACACCATTGCAATCATAGTGTATCACTTTTATAAACATTTTCATTAAATTCATGCTTGTTTATGAAATTCAAGAAGGACTTTTCTAATTTGATATTGAGAGAGTTAAATCAAAATTGGAGGATGGAAATTAATGAATTAAATTTTGAAATATATTACGGTTAAAATATAGATTGCCAGTACACTATTATTAAACAATTAGAATAATCTCTATTAGTTACTAGAATTAGTTTCATATTTACAACACTGAATGTCTCTTAATCTATATACATTCTATTATTGGCAATGTACTGATATGCATTTTGTACTATGGCATTCTTATGAGTGTAGAGTAAAATTGTGTGTTTATTGTGTACTTCATTAATTAATATATTTACCATCATAAATTAATACCATTACAAAATTTTATCAGTTATTTGTTGTAATTGTTTTATTTTGAAATTAGGAAACTAAAACTGATATTGCAGTTCCAACCAGTGTACCTAACCAAGTAACACAATAATTTAGCCAAATTTGTTATGTATTAAAAAATAGCAACTGTTTACCAAAATAATGAGAGCTGGTTCAAAAATTCTGACATCACATACCACATTATTACAACAGAAGGATATTGTTTAATAAGCAACAATTGTTCCAGCCTAAAACGATTGTATTTTGCTTCATATCACATAACTGCTGATATAAATAAATTATACGTGCATAAAGGGCAAAATCATGGTGATCTTATTACATCGCATCATGCAATTGTATATTACTCTGACTATTTGATAGTTGTAGTGCAATAATATAAAACTACTGCAATGTAGAATAGTCATCTAGGTACAGGCGTAAATCATAATTGTTTAATTTTTATATACAAATCTTTGGGACTTTTTATTTATTAAAAAGTGTACTTGTTACATTTAACAATTATTGTTCATCGTTACATATAAATCAATATATTAACGTGAAAAGGTAACAGTACAATTTACATTAGTTGACATCAAAGAATAAATTAAGTTTAGGTCCGAAGACAATCGCGTGAACTGGGATGAAGCTAACATAATACATCGGAAACCTATTTTCTTTAAAAGTAGACAAATCAAGAACATTAAATTGCCAGTTCACCAATTAGTTAATCATTAATAAAGTTATACCGCTTTGGTTGCCAATTCTTAAAAATGAACTCAAAATAAACTATAAGATATAAAACAGATTATATATTTGTAATTTGCAATCATGTTTCCTTCACTAATTGTGTTTGCCCAATTTTGATGAAAAAACCGAAAAAAGCATATTACATTGCACTCTATGAGAAATTCCATTAGATCATGAATCACGATGTATAAATTGGAGACAGGTAAGGGTTAGTAAGTACCACGTGCCATTAAACACCAAGTTAGTTATTTCTTTAAACAAGCTCAAGTAACTGCAATGCAAGAGTACGATCACACCACATGTCGCTTAACAGGCTTTACTGCATATAATAGACTAGCATTGTTTTTTACTAGATATTTAAAAATAACATGGCAAAGCCGATTCAAACATATGTTAAGATAAATTGGAGTGTCCCACAAAAACTGTCTTAATCTTGGTAATCTTACCCTATATATAACGCTCCTTAGCATTAGTACTATAAGGACACAAAAGGAAACATCCCCTTAGCCCTCGACCATTTCAATTTGTAGAGGGAATTCAAACAGAAGTCAAGTAGACTATTAAGTTCGTACTAGTATGTATTATTTAACCTAGGTTTTTAATAATTACTATTACTCTAATCTGAGAATTTTACTACTTAAGTGTTGTAGCTTACACAAGACAAATTTTACTCCTATTTGTGTTGAATGTTTTGTAGGGTGTGAAGCTGAAACTCATTGCAGAGTGACAGGTTAACAGAATATTAAGGTGAGTGAATATTGGGGTCATTTCCTGGAGAGATCCAGTGTACTATTAACAGTTGTGGAGTAATCTTGATTTCAAGACATAAGTAGTCTATAAACCTTCTGGATGGTCTTAACTAAGTGGTCTACCAACCACTGATATCAGTCAACTAGTCAATAGTGGATATCGCTCAAACCTTCTAGTTTGCTCTAAAACACTTATTACGGTATTTAATGTGTGGTTAAAACATTTTCTACAGTAATATTGTACAGATTATACTAGTACTTGCAAGAAAATAGGCTTTGATTCGTTATTATCTCACCATTTTGAAACAAGTAAAGTTGTATTAAAATATGGATTGTTTTAAATCGGTTGCCGACAATTCCACCAACTATTCATCAACATTGTTGATGAATAGTTGAATATTTTCTTATTTTCAGGATTCTACAAAAAATAAATAATAAAAATATCTTCACTATCAAAACTTGAATACTTGTTAATTTGCATTTAAAAATCATAATTCAAATCATAAACACTGTACATATGATTTAATTTACATGTGGGATTTAAGAATAAACATGTTATTTAATATAAAATATGGGTAACAGATCTCTCTATAACCTTACTTTTGATCAGATAGTCCACATACCTTCACCACATTTGACCATTGAAATTTTTAGCAGAGTAATTCATGTGTACGCCTTTTTACTCTACTCTCCCAAAGCTGCACTTGTTTTCCTCACTTCTGTAATTCTTCCCTTGCAACCTGTCTCCTGGTCTCGAAAACTTTTCAAAATTTTTAGAAAACTGCTCTCACATTATACTGTCCTTGTATATGTACTACCTTACTGCAGCAGTTTGTTTAGGGAGTATTTTATAGTTACAAACGTACTGTAAAAGTATGGAATCCCTATAATCAGAATTGTTCTTCTTTTTATGTCTTCAGGAAGTGTATCTTGAAGGATTGTGACTATTTTTTAAATTTACTCAACCCAACATCGATAAGGCTCACCACCTTAAGGGCTGGCAGCCTACACATAAGGGTGTGTCACCCCTATCTGTTTCACTGGAGAGATTGGTACAGAGCTGGCTTGCCCTTCCTCCAACAAGATATGACTTAGATTAATGCCCAAAACCCTTCCTCATGCATCCTAAAAGGAGGCGGTCCCTACTCTCAACCTTACCATCCACAATAACTCGTCACTCCGAAAGCAGTGAAAAGGGCCTCACGGTCTGAGTGAGGGATGCCTATACAAATTTGCCTATTTAAAAATCTATGTGTTTCAATATCAGTTTCACTGCTAAATAATTTATACAAATTTTAACTTGTCAATTAATAAAATTACAGAAAAATAGCAGCTGTATGACACTTTACGTTTTGTAACTAAACATTGAAATGGGCATATATGAGGATTTATTGGTCTGTTTATTGTACAGTTATAAATATGTTGTTTAGATTGCATGCAAATACATCACAATTTCCTCTTCCTCTCAAACTAATCGATGTCTTTTACTTCCAGGCGGAATTTGGAACAGATTTCATAGCTATGAAGTGAACAGCGAGCAAAGTGAACAAGAGCTGCGGGAGTCATCTATATTTCACAGAGTCTACAGAATGTGTTGGGAATTATCATAATCGTATACTGCACAAGAACAATAGCCCATTGTTAATCTTCACAAACACGCTTTAGTCCCAAGACAAGCTCCTTTAGAACAGACTGCGGTAAAAAATCAGGTGACATAAGCAACTGTGGCTGATGGTTCTCAGGATATATCTTATTGCAACTAATTCGTTTTTATAAGTATAATAAATTTAGTAAACTAAGTTTTTATTTCAGCACATTACTGTAAGTTAACGTTGATTTAGCTATTAAACGTTAAGCTAAATTGGTCCTAATTACTTTTTTAACACATTCATTTAGGAAAGTATAACGAAATACTATTAATAGTAAAAAATAATAATCATTTCAATACTACCCCAATCATTCACACTGTATAACAATAATTACAGTATATACTGAATAACAATATTAGTTCATTTTACTAAAATAAAAAGGATTTAGTTCGGAATGTAACTGTTTTGTGAAGTCAAAGCATAAATTGTACAACAGATAACTACTATAAACGTTGTTTAAAATAGTAATATTTCATCTGAGTTACAGAAATTGCATTTTAATTTATATTAAAAACTGATAATAATATTGTATTTAACGAAAATAGAAACGGAGGTTCTCACTACAACCCATATTACAATTGTAGATCCCCTTCACTATTACTGAGTCGAAAGGCAATAGTATAATATTGCTTGGAGATTGAAAAGTCATCCAGTTACAGACGTATATTGGAATTGCTTCTTTTCCATTTATAACCTTTGGTACATTTAATATTTATTGGCAGTTTAACTGTCAATGAATTGTTTACTGTAACATAAACACACATATTTTAATACATAAACCTCCAGTACACTTGCGGTCAGTAACACACGTAAATTCCAATAATAAATTAAAGACGGTAAGTATTAAAGGCAAATTTATATTTTTAAAGTATAATTGATAAAAAATTAAAATAAAATATTGCATCATTAGATGATCTTTGAGTGATCCATTGAATTATCCATCGGGATATTTTATCCCTGTGTATAAACTGTGTTCAGGTAAGGACCAATAATTTACATGCTGGTTATTACTTAAATTCATTTATTTACTTAAATTGGTTTAATTACTTGCCAATTTGTATCACACAATCAAGCAGGATAAATGTGAAGGAAAAGAGGATAGTCGAGTGGTTCATTTTATATTTCCCGGAAACAGGAAATGGAAACCTTGCAGGGTGGATTCCATACAGCTCCTGGAAATCGTGTGTGTTTGCTTGCAGTCCATAGGTGGTGCACTATCGCAAGGATCGGATCTAAAGGGAGGGTATAATGGACTATTAATTTCTTAAATGTTGTCTTATATATCTCAATAGCATGAACAGGTCCGTGCATTTCTTGTCATATTCCACTTGCTTCTTGGGACAGACCACTGAACACATTACCCAAGTCAGTGGTCTTCAATGTTCATCATTCGTCTAACTGAAGTAAACCTGGAACATTTGGGTCTCCAACAATAATGTCATTGGATGGATTTCAGGTTTTAACAAGTAGCTCATTGTGTACACTGAGATAACTATTAGGTGATTTTAATTTTAAAAATATGAATTATGCCTATTTAATAAATTAATTACTTTTACATAGCAAACTCGTTTTAAAATTGGTAGTATGATTTAATGTAGTAATAGGTTTTTTTCTCTTTCTGAAGAATATATAGTTACAGTGAGAACCACCAGAAAGTGCAGTTGATTGAGGAGTGTATTTGGCGCTTGGACTTAGAGCAGCCATCGAGGACTTAGTGACCTTGCCCAACTTGGAGTTTTCGAAGTAAAAATAGGCCTATGTTCACATTAGGGGCCGTAAGAATGTATATGTCAAATTTCAATACAATCGGTTGAATATTTTTTATACGTGAAAGCTACACAACCAAACAAAGGCATTTTTGCATGTAAAACATTATTATTAGAATTATTTAAAAATCACTATAGGTTTCAAATTATAAGAAAGTTCTTCTTTGATATGAAAACGAGACCCCAATAATCATTTTATATTAGATTAACCAGTCAACTTTTAACACTGCAAATTAATTGTATGTTTAACTACACTGAAATTTCTAACTCCATAGATATATTCAGTAATCAAAATCAATACTGGTTCTTTGCTACATGTAACGGTTCTTTTTCTCTCCTCCAAAACATAGTTAAGCGATACCATATTTATTAAATACAAAGGTGAAAAGAAAAATTCTTAATATATGTGGCAGGTTTGGAAGAGTACGAATCGTATAGAGTCCACTTCTGTGCAAACGAATATGATTTAAAAGTAATGATGAATTCGAATAAATTATACCATGCCTTTGTTAGTCACTGGAATACATGTTTATCCATATTTAAAATTAATGATAGGGTTATTTAATGGGTAATTCAAGGTTTGTAATTGGTAAACTTTATAGCAGTCCTTATTTCTAATGTTTTCCCACATTTATTGGCTGAGCGTTAGCAAAGTCTATCACCAAAGGATTGGGAAATCTCATGTTTGTCTATCTATCTGCCTGTATGAATTATCAGGTGCACAGTGTTAATCATGAACACAGAAAAATGGGAACCTGATACATGATATGAAATAGTCTTATTAAAAAAATTATGTTAGGACCCTGTCGTAATACATCATAAGTGCTTTCACTAAGAACCTATGAACTTCAATTTTGGAGTTCCTCGAAATTGGCCTAAATATTTTAAATGACTGTAATCGTAGGAGCTATTCAACCAAATACACGGAATGTTGCATATTGGGGGCGAAACCGCAGATTTGTGCTAGTAATACATAAAATAGAATCTTTTATTTTTTAAATTATTTCCTACTTTAATTAAAATTAAAATTTTCTGATAAGAATTCAAAAACAAAACAAACCAGGTCCATTTTTCAGCCCATACACACGCTTTTACAATAAGTTTAGACATTATTGTATTTTACTTTACATGGTCGGTGCAAACATTTTTTATACCAATTCTGTTCAGAAATAAAATACATTAGAACCATTTAACCCAAAAAAGAACTAAACAAGTTTTGCGAGTTGTTGAGTGATATTATTTCAAGTATTCAGTTTAATGACAAGAATAAAGTCAGAGTAAAATACCCAATCAGTGAGGAATACCCAGTCGATTAGAATACTCAGACAATTCAAAGAGCCCAATCATTGAGAAATCGTTCAGTCAATGGGAATTGTTCAATCAATGAGATACCCAATCAGTCATTGAGAAATATCCAATCAGTGGAGAGTTAGATAACCTCATTTCTGTTTCATATTATAGTAAAGTAATTTGGTGTTCTAAAGCATGTTCAGTTGTTGCTGTAACATTACATAAATACAATATTATCTCTTTCTGGGCTTTCTGTACTGTTTATAACATAAATTATAATACTTTTTAAAATCTTTACCTTAGAATACGTTTCAAAGTAAACAAATCCAGACAGATTGATTATCTATGTATCATCAGAAAGTTAGCGTTGCATCATCTATTAGCACGTGAATATCAGATCAAACTTCTACCACAAAAATTACTAAATAATTGAATATAAAGCAATTATAAATATTATGTGATGCACGCAAACTGAAAATTTTACTTAATAGCTGCTAGTATTTCACGTTTAAATGAGAGAATTTAGTAACTAAACAAGTAATATTGATTATGGGTTATATGGTAGAAACCAGGCACACAGTAGGACTATGTCATATACGATGACGTCATTATTCATTTTAATTATGGAAGATATCAATTTCGTGATCATGTTTCTAATATCAGACATCAATGAGGCACTCAAGCCCACCGTTGCTTGCTTGGTCTAATAAATCTAACTTCAGTTGGATGTAAATATGTGAAACGGACAAATCACATGTATTTACTAAACTGAACTCAATTTGATAACATAATTTATACAATACAGTAGTTTGCGTTACAGATTAGCAGGCCTACTACATATGTTTTGAAGTGAGTAAAGAAAATAAATTAAAATTAAAAGAAAAGAAAACTGCTGCTTAAAATCGATAAAACTTGCTGACGAAGAAGAGTGACTGAATAAAGAATATTTTAATTCAAATATATTATTTTTATACTTAATTTGCCCTAAGGACTCAATGTTTCAGCACTCTAAACCTTCAGTTTGTAACTAAGTGATACAATATTGGTGGTTACAATCTCTATAGTGTCCACAATAATCCCTTGGAGATTGCTTAGGCGAGCCATGGCAAAAACTTATATACTATGTTAATTATTGAAACATTGAAATAAAACTATAAATTATAAATTATAAAAGTTTTTTTAAACATACGTACACTGTATGGACTAATTTTTATACAATTCCAGCAGAAATGTATGGTATGAAAGTCGCGGCTACATCTATATACATAGATTCAATGTACTTTATTTGTTATTCTCATAGTACATATTGATAAATAATATTGGTTTATAGCTACCAATACAAAAAAAATAATTACCTTTACATTCGTGGAGATAACAACGTCTAATACGGTGGTCTGTTGAATGGGTCACTAATTAAACTTTAATTTTAATAAAAATTTAAATGGAAAATTTTCTTTGTTTTTACAGACATTAAAAAATAATCATTCAAACGTACATTTGCTAATTGAGTGGTCAAATTTGATTTGTTTTTTTTTTACAGAACAATCTATATTTTTTATTATTCTTGTTAAAAAAAGTAATTTTACGATTTTTGTATTTTGGGCACGTTTTACATTTTCGTTTACAACGGGAATATGACAGGTAAAGTTTTTGAGATTCCTTATGGAATTTGTTACAGAATAAATTATTTGTAAAATTAAAAACAAAGATGATCTGAAAAACTATGATTGGGAAATGGTGGCAATTTTTTTAAAGTGTTGAATATTATTTTTAAATGTCTGTAAAAAACAAGGAAATGTTTCAATTTAAGTTTCCGTTTTATATTTAGTGTCTGAGATAAAAATTATGTGCCATTAAATAAAGGCCAGCCGTATATAAGACAATGGATATTTGAAAGCCTAAAGTTTGGGTAACAACAATTAAAAGTTGTAGTCTCTCATGTCTGGACATGCCACTTTAATACCTGGAGACTGTTACAACTTTCCAACTAACCGCTGGGAAATTAATTCAGGTGATATACAAAATATTTCATCTATCACGATTACGATAAATTTGGAAAAAGTGTATAATTACACAGAAAAGTGACCAAAATTTAATTTAAGATTAGATGGAATGGCGTAAACCGATTACTTTTATTTGCATGGTTCAAAACCTCAATATTATTTACTGTAATTAAATTTAGTTTAAATCTAAGGTCTATTTTATATTATTGAGTTAACTAAAAAGATAAGAAACTGCAAAGAGTATTAAGAAAAATATACAAATGTTTTTGGTTACTAGAATATATATATATATATATATATATATATATATATATATATATATATTATATATATATATATATATATATATATACAGGGTGTAACTGAAATACACCGACAAACTTCAGGAGGTTGTTCCTGAGGTCAAAACGAACCAAAAAGTTCTTATAAATGTATGTCCGAAAATGCATCGTTTTCCGTCTGTCCGTCTGTTTGTGTTTATTACATTAAATTTTTTTTCTAAACAACCATTAAAGGTACAAAGTTAAACTTTTCAACATATGCTAATCTAGTAAAGATTGTCAATTTAAAAAAGAAATTGAAAAATTTTACTCAACAAAATTCAAAATGGCGGCTAGTTAAAATCTTTGATGGTGAATTTCTCAAAAAATACTTCCTGTATAAAAGATTTACTAGAATATAAAAAAATATAAATTTATTTATAAAACGAATGGTACCTCATTTTTTGAAATCGCTCAAGAAATAAAAAAGTTATGGCATTTTTCTTAACCTAGTAACATATCACATTTACAAGTTTTTTTCTTGTTTCAAAAAACTACAGTAGCCTACAATTGTTTAGAACATTCAACAAAAATATCTCACATTAAACAAAAATATCTCACATTAAACAAAAGAGTTTTAAGCTGTCATTATTAAGAAATACGGAATAACTTAACAGAGCAACATTTATTTCAAAATATTAGGGATCACTTTACAACAAATGTTCAATATGCCTTCCATTTGATGCGATGCATGCATTAACACGTCTGGTCATTGATTGCCGAGTTCTTTCAAGTATTCCTAGTGTATTCCTTACAGTGTTACAGACGGCAGTGATACGCTGTAAAAGGCCATCCCTGGTATTAACTGGTCTTTCATAAACTAGAGTTTTCAAATGGCCCCAAAGGAAGAAATCGATTGGATTTAGATCTGGCGACCGAGGCGGCCATGATACAGGTCCCCCTCTGCCTATCCATCTTTCCCCATAAGTTTGGTCCAGAAATTGCCTGACATCTAGTCTTAAATGCGTGGGAGCTCCATCATGCATGAACCAACAGTGCTCTCTCACACCCAAGGGAACATCATCTAAAATTTCAGGCAATTCATGTTGTAAGAAATGTCTGTAGTTTTCACCATTTAGTATGTCAGGTAATACAAAAGGACCTAATAAACAGTCTCCAATGATGCCTGCCCAAACATTTATTTTAAACTGCTGTTGATGTCTCATGAATGGCTTGTGGGTTTTCATCAGCCCATTGATGCATATTGTGGTAGTTGGTTATTCCATCTCGATTAAAACAAGCTTCATCTGTATACACAACTAATGATGTAAAACCAGGGTTGTTAGCTTGCTGATAAAACCATTGGCAAAACTGTAAACGTAATGGAAAGTCAGCTGGACCAAGGGCTTGTACACGCTGATAATGGTACGGATATAACATCTGCTCATGTAGAACTCGCCATACTGTCATGTAGTCTACGTTGAGTATTGCTCCTAACTGCCTAGTACTTACGCCTGGATCTTCCTCTACTCGCTGTAAGATGTTTTCTTCCAAATCAGGAGTTCTATGCTGTCTCTGTACACCTCGGTCTGCAGTAGAAGGTAACAAAGTGCCAGTCTCATGAAGTCGGTTGAAAACAGCAGCAAATTTTGAATGAGTAGGTTTTTGTCGATTTGGAAATGATTCGTAATACAGGCGGGTTGCTAGGCGACTATTACCGTTAGCTTTTCCATACATAAATATCATGTCAGCTTGATGGCTAAATGGGTAACCTGCCATCTTCAATAGAATAAGAGCACTATCGACTAATAATGTTTCTACAAGTGAAAGTAACAGATCATATCTTGTCAAACATAAACAAGGAAATGACTTACTTATCTGAATTCATTGTTGTTCTAATCAGCTGTGTCTCAACATGAAAACATATTCAGCTGTTTAAACCATGAAAGTTGAGTCATGTAGATTGCTTGTTACAATGTCGTTTTTAAAACTTAATACTAATTATCATGTTTAAAGTTTTTTAACCCAAAATATCGTTTTATTTTTATACTGCCTAAATACTTACATTAACTTTTGAAACAAGAAAAAAAACTTGTAAATGTGATATGTTACTAGGTTAAGAAAAATGCCATAACTTTTTTATTTCTTGAGCGATTTCAAAAAATGAGGTACCGTTCGTTTATAAATAAGTTTATATTTTTTTTTTTATATTCTAGTAAATTTTTTATACAGGAAGTAGTTTTTGAGAAATTCACCATCAAAGATTTTAACTAGCCGCCATTTTAAAATTTGTTGAGTAAAAATTTTAATTTTTTTTTAATTGACAATCTTTACTATATTAGCATATGTTGAAAAGTTTAACTTTGTACCTTTAATGGTTGTTTAGAAAAAAAATTTAGTGTAGTAAACACAAACAGACGGACAGACGGAAAACGATGCATTTTAGGACATACATTTATAGGAACTTTTTCGTTCGTTTTGACCTCAGGAACAACCTCCTGAAGTTTGTCGGTGTATTTCAGTTACACCCTGTATATATATATATAATATATATATATATATATATATATATATATATATATATATATATATTAATGAAATATAAATGAGTAGTACGAGTAAATATTACATTTTAAAATATTGAAAAACTTAAGTTCAACATTTTTTCGTAGTTAAATGTAATTTTTTGTATTGTAAATGAGGGCGTTTTGTAACTTAACTGTTGGATATACAACAAAAAGTGACTGATTTGCCATTGGATTTGGGTTACACAGTCTGGTTTGCCTGGTACATAGGTTAGAAGAAAAACTGCTCATGTCAACCCTTTTTTAGAATTTCGATGAAGACGATGTCGTTATTATTCATTTTAAATATGGAAGATATCGATTGCCAAACTCAATGATCAATTGATCATGTTTGTAATATTGAGCGTTTCCAGGAAGTAGACTTGACTTCGTATACTAAGTTAGTATTTTACAGGGGCTTAAAATATAAAAGTTGTTTGACCACCTGAAAAATATTTAACCATATACGGTTATCTTTATGAGATGAATAAGTTGAGGGAGGTGTTTTATTTCACCCAGAAATGCTAACGCATTATCAATAATTATTAAATACTGATCAAACAACTTTTATGGACCGTCCCCCAAAGGGATTATCCGGTCTGTAATTGGGCAGATGTGTGCGTTACTATCACCAGTAAGCACGTGTGAACTTTGGTATTTCTTTCTATTGTGGTTAAAAAATTAAAAAAGAGGTTCCAGACTTAATTGAAACCCTGTATATTCTAGTAACCAAAAACATTTGTATATTTTTCTTAATACTCTTTGCAGTTTCTTATCTTTTTAGTTAACTCAATAATATAAAATAGACCTTAGATTTAAACTAAATTTAATTACAGTAAATAATATTGAGGTTTTGAACCATGCAAATAAAAGTAATCGGTTTACGCCATTCCATCTAATCTTAAATTAAAATTTGGTCACTTTTCTGTGTAATTATACACTTTTTCCAAATTTATCGTAATCGTGATAGATTAAATATTTTGTGTATCACCTGAATTAATTTCCCAGCGGTTATTTGCAAAGTTGTAACAGTCGCCAGGTATTAAAGTGGCACGTCCAGACATGAGAGACTACAACTTTTAATTGTTGTTACCCAAACTTTAGGCTTTCAAATATTCATTGTCTTATATACGGCTGGCCTTTATTTAATGGCACATAATTTTTATCTCAGACACTAAATATTTAAAGTTCTGTTCTTTAAATTATGTGTTGACTTTCGTGTTGTATATGTAAAACTACTCAAACTATCTATGTTGCTGAATTTCCCTACATTGTATTGAATTTAAATAATCACCTACCAGGAAAAATTGTCTGAAAACCAAAATAAAACCGTTTCAAATGGTTTACACGAATACAAATGAGTAATTTCAAAACTGTAAAATCAGACTATAAAAGCAATCAAGATACAAATACTCGTCCTTTCCTTGATGCAGAAATCCCATCAGTGCTGTAAAGAAAACTCGTGAAAACTAATTTCAAAAATATTTGTAGAATATGAGACAATTTCTTGGATTTATTAACCTAAAAATTAATAAATATACACTTTTACAAAAGTTCTTGACTTTTCCAAAATAATTTCAGTAAGTGTTAAGGGAATACAATTTATTAAACCTCATTATTCATACCAATTTTGTTGAAGTCGTTCCAAATATAAAGTTAGTGTACAATATTGATGGTATATTCAGCATGTTGTTTTGTTATTCTTTGGATAAATAAATAAAAATTAACAGAATAGCGCAGTTGTGTATGAAATGGAAACAATTGTATCTATACAAAATATCGATTATAATTATTTAAAATTTGCTTAATTACGTAAAGTGATTGTCTGTTCTCAAATATTTTCCAATTTTACATCTTCATGAAGACCATTCTTCATACTCCTTCTGACTTTATATTCTGTGGCTTTATGTACAAATCATGTGTCAAGTCTCTAAATGAAAAAGTACAACAGTAGTTAGTTAAAGACAATGTAAATTAATATTTAAATAAGACGAGTATAGTATTATTCAGTTCCAATAATGAATAATTAATAAAGCAATATGATAAAGCAATAAATTGTTCCGGTTTTCTATATGAAGTTTTCATGTGACAAGTAATCGACTACAAACAAAAATAAAAATTGTATTCTTGTTAATTCAAGATTAACAAAACTACGAGTTTCTTTAACGTAAAAGACTCAATATTTTCATTACTCTCCTGTTTGATGTTACAGACAAGCACAGTCAAGAAAACCAACATTGGTATCGAACTATCGATTATTGATTGTAAAAGTTAAAATTCCATTAAGAGAGAAATTAGACGTACCGTATAGTTAGAACTATATTGTTTAATTTGACATACGAGAATGGCCAATTAGCTCTTTCCTTCCTAATATCGAATTATTTTTGGTTGGAATGATAAATTTTAATAAGAAGTTTTAACTCGGTTCATCCGATTGTTTCAAAGTAACAGAGACACTTCTGAAATCTAGTTCTAACTAATGGAAAATTCATGTTCCACTCCTCATAACAAATTCACAAGCTATAGAACTCTCATAACCTAAATCTCAGCTTCCACATTCCAAGAGTACATCTTATGTTTAATTTTAACAATATAAATAGGTCTCTTAATTAAACGCCTCCAAACATTAACATTAGTCCTTTTAAAAACAAATTAAGACAACTAATAATTAATAACCGTTATATTACTATTCAAGTATAAAGAAATATACTCGGAAATCTTTAACATTTAATTATATTTTGTTTTACCTAGATATACAATTAAAGATGTTATAATTAACGGTAAACAACTAAAATCTAGATATACATTTTACTAACGAGACACTTCGCTGAATAAATCACGTGTCCCACAAAGTTAGCAATCTGTATGGATTATCTTTATGGACAATTTCTGTAAGATATATAATTAGTTCTATCTTTAAGCAATGAAGATTTTTATTTAAATTAATATACAATAGTTCAATTGTTTTCAAATTCTTATAAAACTTATTTTTGTTGGATATTTCAAGTCAGTATAGTAATAATTTAAAATTAGTAACACTATATTAGTGCTCTTATTGAACACAACATTTTTATTATAATGTTATGTGCATGGTAACCATATGCTTATTGCTTGTGTGTTTTGTCATAGATGCATGTAGCACTAAATGTACTTTTAATCATAAACTCAAATTAGACGTGCCTATCAACATTTTAACTGGTTTTAAATTTAAACCAGGAGTACCAATCAATTCTGATCTAGTAGAATGAGAATAGTGCCAGAAATGGAAATTCCTCAAAGATATGCTGTTAAACAAGAAGATCAGTTACGAGATGCATTAGTTCTTATTTTATACTGAATATTTGTTTCGATCCTTCATCCATTACAAAAAATGTCTGATCTGCGTGGTAACAGGTTGATTACACACTGGATTTATGAGAGGCCAAAAGTCCGATTTCTAAAAATATATTCTTTTAAATGTAAAGTCAATCAGCTAATCTAAAAATATTTATAGTTTTCATTTATTGGTTTACTAGGTTGGATTAATAACACAGTTTTGTTAATTTTTGAGAATTTAAATAAAATATAATTGTAACGAAATGTGCGAATATCGCTTATATTAATGTTTTCTTAAAAGACGATATAAAACTCAAGTTTAGCTCTACAAACCAAAAATTAGAAATGCAAATTAATAAAACGTACTGTAAAGGATTTAAGTTTAATAAAATTTGAATTAAAAGTAAAGGTTTTAGTGAATCTTCATGCTCTATTTGATACCAAGTAGAAAGTTCATATAATTGTCAGTTCTAAAGGTGAATATATTTATCCACCGTCTACAATTTGTTTATATTTCCTTATTACCTGTAAATTAATAAATCTAATCATCTAATAATAATTCCTTAATGTGTATATGCTTACTATACTTTATCCTAGTTTATATTTCTGGCAGTTTACAAACAACTAAATTCCATGTTATCATCGTTTCAGCTCAAATACACCATTACTCTTTCTTTCTGTGGCAATAGCCAATTTTTATCTTTTACTTCAGCAATTGTCTGAATATTTTTATTAGATTTGTGTTTCCTGCAATGTTTTTGCAGTTAAAAAATGCCGAAGCTGGGAAACATCTTACTTATTTTGATGTTAAAGAAAGTGTACTTAATCAACATTGAAACACCACACCAGAGATAGAGTTGAAATATTGGAAAGGAAGACCTGCTGGAGGTGATTGCGATGTGCCACCCAAAGCGGAAATCACTTTGTATATATTTTCGGAAAGAGCAAAAGTATTTTTAAAGGTCATGTTCCACCACGTAAAGTAAATGTTTTATAGACCATTTCGGTGTTTATTTAGTGTAACATTGTAAATAATTAAATGACATAATACACAACCGAATAAGTATATCCCTGACATGCTCAGAAACGATTTCATTGTTAGGTCTTGAAAGAATTACCACCCCAAAAAAGTTTATTTATATAAAGAAAGTATACAAATATTACTGAGGAAAAGATATTAATTTATTTCAACCTTTAATGAGCCTAATTATGTAAAACGATTTATTTCGCTGTTGTCGTAATTAGGTTACAAATAGTTTAAAATACACTTTGTGCCAGATAAATACGAATTACCTGATTTGGGTTAAAATTTAGCAATATTTCACCGATAAAAAGCGGTTGAACCTTTTTATATATTTTAGTACAACATTTTATTGAGTATCCAATAAAATCAACTTCGCACTAATAAAATGTAATTAAAGACCTTTTCATAAAGAATCGCTATTTGCAGTGGGCATCCATTTTATAACTCAATTAAATTTAAATGGTTTCGGGAATGTTGTTAAATACAAACTGATAAATAACTAATCTAGGAACGAATTAGATGACCAGAATTCCTGTCACTATTAACTTTTACAGATATTATTAAAAATATTTTAATAATGAAATAAAAACGTTTCCTTTTTATTTAAATCGAACGTGTTTATTGATATTTTAGTAGTCAGATAAACAACGATCAGACTCGGCCTGGAATTATTTACTTTATTTTATCGGTTTTTTACGTATTATGTTAATGATTATATCTAAATGTGTCTTAACAATGGAATCATAAATTTGTTAAAGATGCGTAACTGCCTTTTTTTGTTGGGTTTGCTTTCATATGTAAAATATTCAACCGGTTGTACTGAAATTTTACATGGAAATTCTTACGATTCCTGATATATATGCATTTAGGCCTGTTCTTACATCCAAAGTCTCTTCTAGCTATGTTGGTCTCTAAAGTTGTAAAATAATAATTAAAACCGCTTGTCAAATGTAATAAACAGGTCTGTATAAACGTTGTTTTATAACAGTGCAATCATATGTTAGATAATTTAACCACTATTTTTAATTTGTTTACATTTATAAGAGTGTAAATACTGTAATGAGTATACATTAGTTTCCTCGCCGTGTTCAGATTTTAGCAATTAGATAAGTTCTCATCTACCTTAGAAAACCTACGATGGTCAGAATTTGACTCCGAAGATTCCCTTTGAAGCAGTCGGCAACAACTATGCTACATGAAAGTTCGCTGGACAAGTGCTTTTGAACTAATGTACAAAGCACAGTTCTAAGTGTTCTACAATATTAAAAGTATTGTCCTGTTTATGAAGAAACAAACGTGTAAAAGTGCCATTGTTAATTTACTGTTAACTGTACATTTCTAGTAAATATTGTGTTTTATATATAAAAGACAAAATCACTATCTAACTTATACTATAAATTTAAAGACTTTTGCAGAACCCGTCTTTATTTTCTTGATTGGGACAAAGTTAGCTATGGTAGAAAACAGACCACGAACAAATTAAATTACAATGGCCATAAATATACACTTTTTTGGCGTATTTTTGTCCATGGCCAGAAAGTAAACTCAAGATTGGAGTCGGAAATATAGTTTAATGGAACCAGAAGTGCTCATACAGGCACAAAACCTATGATTTTGCGTGCGAAACTGCCGGAAATTGCTACTTACCATCTCCTCATTCATATTTCAAATGACATTTACTTTGACAGCAATTTAAACTGCATTACTTAGTTTTTAGCAAGTAACTCCCACGCGCCCCATTTCTACAAACATTTACTCGTGGAATTTATAGTTACTGAAAATTATGATGTGTTAGGCTTACTTAAATTTAAAGAAAAAGTTTTAGTTTGTAAGTTTACAGTAGTTTATTTTTAAATTTAATACATCTCATCATTTAGAGCCCTAAAATTACGTTTCCTTGTTAATTGCAATATTGTCAAAAACACATTGTGGTAAACATGTTGTAACATATAATCCTAATAATAATCTTGTGAATAATTTATATGTTGGTTGTAATATGTAACTTGTTTTCCTTCCTCAATAATTATTGATACAATGCACAATATATAGTCTTTCGTAACAATATTTATATATACGAGTATATCTCTCCCTAATTAGTGCTAACATAATAATACAGATGCACCAGTCAGATTGCTGAGCTGTTCATAGTTTGTGTTGCAAAGTTCTAAACACCCTCTGTTGAAACAGTATAACAATTAATTACTCTAGTTATCACGCTTCGATGGGTGAATAAGGCAATGAAAACAATCAGGGGTCATAAGAATTAAAATTCTATTAGAACTACACTGTTCAATTGTAACAGATAAGTTAAGAGTATAACAAAACACATGTCACGTAACGATGTTCACTGGCTTTACATACAAAAATTTCAAGTCTACAGCTCATGTTATTCTTGAAATATCCTGTGTACAGAAAGGTCATTTTTTCAACATCATGACAGGCCAAAGAGACATTACGCCACCCTACTATAAACCAAATACAATGGATGGACATGCACCATCATAAAAATCTTTCTTTTATATGTAGAACTGAAGTTTCATGCCAAGCTTACAGACAATGTCCTTCTCGAGACCTTGCGAATAGCTGGGCTACATGTTTCACTATGCCACATGTCGGTAAAATGTCAAACGATTGTGCCCAGTATGTTTAAAAATTTATTTAATCTGCAATTCTATCATTGCCATCATGAATACCCATAAGGGCAATGTAAAAATGTGCACTGACGCTGAGCCAAATTCAATGAAATAATGTACAGTATCATCGAACTCGTCTTTTAACGACGACCCAAATGCCTCGTGGGCATATTTCATGCCTCACGTATGGAAAGACATCTCACGAAGAGGATTATTTATCATTAAAATTAATCAAACAATCAAAAATTGGTCATGGTGTACCGACCGATTGTATTAAATTGTAATTCTGGGGTAACTGGATTACCGGTGGAAGGAGTAGGCCCAGAAGAATGATAAGGACTGGACAGTACAAAAGAGGCTTCTATCAGCGAGGTGCGCATCGCAGATGGGAGTGTTTGATAACAAAATTGAGAGGTGGGGCGAGGTAGACGTGCCGTACCTCCCGTCTCAGTTGATCAGTAGTAGCAACAAGTAAAGTCTTTGAAAGAGCTTAGAGTTGTTCTTGCTAATCGCCATCGAACCTGCGGGTAAGTGAACTTTTTAACTGGAGTCCAGTCAATATTCATTCTTAATTATGTTGAATAATTTTGGGGAAAGAAATATTGTAAAAATTAAATTTAATGGGAATTTAGGAACATGTCCTTTTTTCTGTGCAATATAAAACTTGTTGGTGCAGTGAACACATGTATATAAATGTTATGTAAAAATACTAAAAGAGTTTTGTGGTTGTTACAGATGCTCTCAGCAATTTTAATTCTCTAACACTGAAGAATTCTTAAAAAATTCTAACACTGAAAAGAAGTAATATTTAAAGTAGAGTAAAGAAAATTAGTAACTAAATAAAATTTAATTTTGAAGATAAATTAAAGTGAAGAATTGCCAGATCAGATTAGAGTGTGAAAGTTTTGAATTTTGAAAATTGAAAATTGAATAAAAGACAAGCTGTAAGAACTTTGTACATTTTTGAGTGACGAATATATTTCAAGTTTGAATTTAAAGTCATCAAGAAGTTTTTATTTTAATTTTAAATCCAGTAATTATTTTCAAGAAGAAATTTTTATTTTAGTTCGAACTTTATTTATTTCAGAAGATTTTCTTTTCCTTTTGAACTTTCACAAAATCTTAAATTTCAAAGCTAACCCCTCATGTGCCAGTAAAACGGTACAATAGGAATCCGTAAAGTTAGCAACTAGGTTCACAACGCCAGGTGCCTGAGAATAACGCCACCAAGTCAGGGTGCAGGCAAATACATATTTTACCGCCCTGAGTTTTCTTACAGTTACTATATCATAAACAGATAATCAATTAAAAACCTGGTGTTATATATAATTGCAAATACTTTTGATATATTTTAATATATGTTCATCCATACCAATAAATGTAACACGTGTCTTATAAACTAACGTTTATATAGATACTTAACTCTAAGATTCCTAAAGCTGTTCAACTAATTTTATTAATAGTTTGAATTATATTATCTTAGAGTATTATACTTCGAGAGTATAATAACTTAAAAATATCTTATTAATATCTTTTTCATATTTAATGAGCTGCATTTATTGACAAGTTTTGTATGTAGAAGAATTTAAAAAACAGATTTACATACAAATGTTTTAACATTTTGGATTATTGGTGTTTTAAAATTAAATATAAATATATTTATGGCATGAATAAATACATGTTTTGCTGATGAAATCATCATCCTTACTCACAGTAACTATTTACGAAAAGCATATTTCACACTTGGGTGATAAACTTGAATTCGAGAGTTTCGCAAACTTTACGACGTCCTGCAGTCGTTTGTAATATCCTTACGTTCTGAATTAAAGGTCAAGTCTCAGCTCTACTTATCGTATACATGCCATCGTAACGGTCGGACAAATGCATAATACTTTTCTGGACATATACTCATATAGTTCCGTTTAGCGGTACGTCGGCCTGCTGTTGTCGTAATATCCTTACATCCTGAGTTAAAGCTCAAGTCTCAGCTCTACTTATCGTATACATGCCATCGTAACGGTCGGACAAATGCATAATACTTTTCTGGACATATACTCATATAGTTCCGTTTAGCGGTACGTCGGCCTGCTGTTGTCGTAATATCCTTACATCCTGAGTTAAAGCTCAAGTCTCAGCTCTACTTATCGTATACATGCCATCGTAACGGTCGGACAAATGCATAATACTTTTCTGGACATATACTCATATAGTTCCGTTTAGCGGTACGTCGGCCTGCTGTTGTCGTAATATCCTTACATCCTGAGTTAAAGCTCAAGTCTCAGCTCTACTTATCGTATACATGCCATCGTAACGGTCGGACAAATGCATAATACTTTTCTGGACATATACTCATATAGTTCCGTTTAGCGGTACGTCGGCCTGCTGTTGTCGTAATATCCTTACATCCTGAGTTAAAGCTCAAGTCTCAGCTCTACTTATCGTATACATGCCATCGTAACGGTCGTACAAATGCATAATACTTTTCTGGACATATACTCATATAGTTCCGTTTAGCGGTACGTCGGCCTGCTGTTGTCGTAATATCCTTACATCCTGAGTTAAAGCTCAAGTCTCAGCTCTACTTATCGTATACATGCCATCGTAACGGTCGTACAAATGCATAATACTTTTCTGGACATATACTCATATAGTTCCGTTTAGCGGTACGTCGGCCTGCTGTTGTCGTAATATCCTTACATCCTGAGTTAAAGCTCAAGTCTCAGCTCTACTTATCGTATACATGCCATCGTAACGGTCGTACAAATGCATAATACTTTTCTGGACATATACTCATATAGTTCCGTTTAGCGGTACGTCGGCCTGCTGTTGTCGTAATATCCTTACATCCTGAGTTAAAGCTCAAGTCTCAGCTCTACTTATCGTATACATGCCATCGTAACGGTCGTACAAATGCATAATACTTTTCTGGACATATACTCATATAGTTCCGTTTAGCGGTACGTCGGCCTGCTGTTGTCGTAATATCCTTACATCCTGAGTTAAAGCTCAAGTCTCAGCTCTACTTATCGTATACATGCCATCGTAACGGTCGTACAAATGCATAATACTTTTCTGGACATATACTCATATAGTTCCGTTTAGCGGTACGTCGGCCTGCTGTTGTCGTAATATCCTTACATCCTGAGTTAAAGCTCAAGTCTCAGCTCTACTTATCGTATACATGCCATCGTAACGGTCGTACAAATGCATAATACTTTTCTGGACATATACTCATATAGTTCCGTTTAGCGGTACGTCGGCCTGCTGTTGTCGTAATATCCTTACATCCTGAGTTAAAGCTCAAGTCTCAGCTCTACTTATCGTATACATGCCATCGTAACGGTCGTACAAATGCATAATACTTTTCTGGACATATACTCATATAGTTCCGTTTAGCGGTACGTCGGCCTGCTGTTGTCGTAATATCCTTACATCCTGAGTTAAAGCTCAAGTCTCAGCTCTACTTATCGTATACATGCCATCGTAACGGTCGTACAAATGCATAATACTTTTCTGGACATATACTCATATAGTTCCGTTTAGCGGTACGTCGGCCTGCTGTTGTCGTAATATCCTTACATCCTGAGTTAAAGCTCAAGTCTCAGCTCTACTTATCGTATACATGCCATCGTAACGGTCGTACAAATGCATAATACTTTTCTGGACATATACTCATATAGTTCCGTTTAGCGGTACGTCGGCCTGCTGTTGTCGTAATATCCTTACATCCTGAGTTAAAGCTCAAGTCTCAGCTCTACTTATCGTATACATGCCATCGTAACGGTCGTACAAATGCATAATACTTTTCTGGACATATACTCATATAGTTCCGTTTAGCGGTACGTCGGCCTGCTGTTGTCGTAATATCCTTACATCCTGAGTTAAAGCTCAAGTCTCAGCTCTACTTATCGTATACATGCCATCGTAACGGTCGTACAAATGCATAATACTTTTCTGGACATATACTCATATAGTTCCGTTTAGCGGTACGTCGGCCTGCTGTTGTCGTAATATCCTTACATCCTGAGTTAAAGCTCAAGTCTCAGCTCTACTTATCGTATACATGCCATCGTAACGGTCGTACAAATGCATAATACTTTTCTGGACATATACTCATATAGTTCCGTTTAGCGGTACGTCGGCCTGCTGTTGTCGTAATATCCTTACATCCTGAGTTAAAGCTCAAGTCTCAGCTCTACTTATCGTATACATGCCATCGTAACGGTCGTACAAATGCATAATACTTTTCTGGACATATACTCATATAGTTCCGTTTAGCGGTACGTCGGCCTGCTGTTGTCGTAATATCCTTACATCCTGAGTTAAAGCTCAAGTCTCAGCTCTACTTATCGTATACATGCCATCGTAACGGTCGTACAAATGCATAATACTTTTCTGGACATATACTCATATAGTTCCGTTTAGCGGTACGTCGGCCTGCTGTTGTCGTAATATCCTTACATCCTGAGTTAAAGCTCAAGTCTCAGCTCTACTTATCGTATACATGCCATCGTAACGGTCGTACAAATGCATAATACTTTTCTGGACATATACTCATATAGTTCCGTTTAGCGGTACGTCGGCCTGCTGTTGTCGTAATATCCTTACATCCTGAGTTAAAGCTCAAGTCTCAGCTCTACTTATCGTATACATGCCATCGTAACGGTCGTACAAATGCATAATACTTTTCTGGACATATACTCATATAGTTCCGTTTAGCGGTACGTCGGCCTGCTGTTGTCGTAATATCCTTACATCCTGAGTTAAAGCTCAAGTCTCAGCTCTACTTATCGTATACATGCCATCGTAACGGTCGGACAAATGCATAATACTTTTCTGGACATATACTCATATAGTTCCGTTTAGCGGTACGTCGGCCTGCTGTTGTCGTAATATCCTTACATCCTGAGTTAAAGCTCAAGTCTCAGCTCTACTTATCGTATACATGCCATCGTAACGGTCGGACAAATGCATAATACTTTTCTGGACATATACTCATATAGTTCCGTTTAGCGGTACGTCGGCCTGCTGTTGTCGTAATATCCTTACATCCTGAGTTAAAGCTCAAGTCTCAGCTCTACTTATCGTATACATGCCATCGTAACGGTCGGACAAATGCATAATACTTTTCTGGACATATACTCATATAGTTCCGTTTAGCGGTACGTCGGCCTGCTGTTGTCGTAATATCCTTACATCCTGAGTTAAAGCTCAAGTCTCAGCTCTACTTATCGTATACATGCCATCGTAACGGTCGTACAAATGCATAATACTTTTCTGGACATATACTCATATAGTTCCGTTTAGCGGTACGTCGGCCTGCTGTTGTCGTAATATCCTTACATCCTGAGTTAAAGCTCAAGTCTCAGCTCTACTTATCGTATACATGCCATCGTAACGGTCGGACAAATGCATAATACTTTTCTGGACATATACTCATATAGTTCCGTTTAGCGGTACGTCGGCCTGCTGTTGTCGTAATATCCTTACATCCTGAGTTAAAGCTCAAGTCTCAGCTCTACTTATCGTATACATGCCATCGTAACGGTCGGACAAATGCATAATACTTTTCTGGACATATACTCATATAGTTCCGTTTAGCGGTACGTCGGCCTGCTGTTGTCGTAATATCCTTACATCCTGAGTTAAAGCTCAAGTCTCAGCTCTACTTATCGTATACATGCCATCGTAACGGTCGTACAAATGCATAATACTTTTCTGGACATATACTCATATAGTTCCGTTTAGCGGTACGTCGGCCTGCTGTTGTCGTAATATCCTTACATCCTGAGTTAAAGCTCAAGTCTCAGCTCTACTTATCGTATACATGCCATCGTAACGGTCGTACAAATGCATAATACTTTTCTGGACATATACTCATATAGTTCCGTTTAGCGGTACGTCGGCCTGCTGTTGTCGTAATATCCTTACATCCTGAGTTAAAGCTCAAGTCTCAGCTCTACTTATCGTATACATGCCATCGTAACGGTCGGACAAATGCATAATACTTTTCTGGACATATACTCATATAGTTCCGTTTAGCGGTACGTCGGCCTGCTGTTGTCGTAATATCCTTACATCCTGAGTTAAAGCTCAAGTCTCAGCTCTACTTATCGTATACATGCCATCGTAACGGTCGTACAAATGCATAATACTTTTCTGGACATATACTCATATAGTTCCGTTTAGCGGTACGTCGGCCTGCTGTTGTCGTAATATCCTTACATCCTGAGTTAAAGCTCAAGTCTCAGCTCTACTTATCGTATACATGCCATCGTAACGGTCGGACAAATGCATAATACTTTTCTGGACATATACTCATATAGTTCCGTTTAGCGGTACGTCGGCCTGCTGTTGTCGTAATATCCTTACATCCTGAGTTAAAGCTCAAGTCTCAGCTCTACTTATCGTATACATGCCATCGTAACGGTCGTACAAATGCATAATACTTTTCTGGACATATACTCATATAGTTCCGTTTAGCGGTACGTCGGCCTGCTGTTGTCGTAATATCCTTACATCCTGAGTTAAAGCTCAAGTCTCAGCTCTACTTATCGTATACATGCCATCGTAACGGTCGGACAAATGCATAATACTTTTCTGGACATATACTCATATAGTTCCGTTTAGCGGTACGTCGGCCTGCTGTTGTCGTAATATCCTTACATCCTGAGTTAAAGCTCAAGTCTCAGCTCTACTTATCGTATACATGCCATCGTAACGGTCGGACAAATGCATAATACTTTTCTGGACATATACTCATATAGTTCCGTTTAGCGGTACGTCGGCCTGCTGTTGTCGTAATATCCTTACATCCTGAGTTAAAGCTCAAGTCTCAGCTCTACTTATCGTATACATGCCATCGTAACGGTCGGACAAATGCATAATACTTTTCTGGACATATACTCATATAGTTCCGTTTAGCGGTACGTCGGCCTGCTGTTGTCGTAATATCCTTACATCCTGAGTTAAAGCTCAAGTCTCAGCTCTACTTATCGTATACATGCCATCGTAACGGTCGGACAAATGCATAATACTTTTCTGGACATATACTCATATAGTTCCTTTTAGCGGTACGTCGGCCTGCTGTTGTCGTAATATCCTTACATCCTGAGTTAAAGCTCAAGTCTCAGCTCTACTTATCGTAAACATGCCATCGTAATGGTCGTACAAATGCATAATACTTTTCTGGACATATACTCATATAGTTCCGTTTGGCGGTACGACGTCCTGCAGTTAGTCGTAATATCCTTACATCCTGAGTTAAAGCTCAAGTCTCAGCTCTACTTATTGTTTACACGCCATCGTAATGGTCGCATAGATATAGAATACTACTCTGGACATATACTCACATAGTTCCGTTTGGCGGTACGTCGACCTGCTGTTGTCGTAATATCCTGAGTTAAGACATCTCTGTCAAAATAATCATGTAAATTCTGCAATATTGATCGTATACATGCTATCACAATGATCATATACATGTTGCAGCATACAAGTCCGGACAAATGCCTGTATAGTTAAATTTAGGGGTATGTCAGCCTGCTGCTTTCGTAATATCCTGAGTTGACTAATTTCAGTTAAATTAATCGTATACATGGTGCATAATTGATCATATACATTTTATCTGGTCGCATTCCTCTTAAAAACTGATGTCGTTATATATAGTCGTTTATATTTACACTTAAACTTCATTAGACTATAAAAGCTCTATACTATTCTTCAATTTCTTGAAAAATATTTTCTACATCTATACTAAAGAACTGAAGAAATAAACCATGTAATATCGCTTTTCCAATTTAAAAAAAAATAATTGTTCAAGATATCACATGGAGGTTATAAGAATTTTATTACGATTTAAAAAATATAATCTTCGTTGAACATTTGAATAAATATAGCAGAAAATACAATTACCATAGCTCTAATTTGATACATTCTTTACGAATTCTTTATGAATAGACAAGCGGTTTATGACTGGATGTAGAACGTATCAAAGATAGAGCACCATTTCGTCGAAGTTTCCGCTGTCTGAAAGGGAAGCCGGTTCAGTTCCAAAGGAAGTATATATAAACACAGAGGAGATTTCCTGGCCTCTAATAACACTTTCATCTGTAATGGTTGCATTAGTTTTGTTGATATGGCTTCCTCGAAACGTATAAGTCACCATCGTGACTGAGCAACTTTGCAGTGTTGAGAAGCCAAGATTTATGATCTGTTGACCATATTCTGTCTAATCGATTGCACTAGAAGAAAATACAATGGTTATTTGTAACACTGAACATGTAAGACAATACCAGCCACAGCACTTGCTATCTTTGTTACTGCAGGAATTCCTTGTATATCAATCTGGCTTACGCTGCAATTCACCATCTCCACAGTAAAACACTAGCGTTAGATTGGACCGCAACAATTTACCTTTCCTGCAACTGTTATTTCTTGGCCTGAAACATCGTAGGATTCAGATGTACCGGAACCACTTTGCAAACAATTCTGGCATAAACACGTTTTTTGAATTTATTGAATAGAACGAATAAATTCAAGTAAATGCAAAACTTGAAGTTCCTATTAAAGTTTTACTAGTGTGAAGATTTGATATAAAAATAGGAAACTAAAATCCTTTTTTTAATTCTCTTTGCAGGCAAGTGCTAAATACTAAACCATCTTCAGTGTTCATTTGAATAAACTATAAAACAGATAACCAACATTTTTATTACTCCAGATAAATCTATATGTGTATTTTTAATTACAACACATTATTTATTTAGCATAGTTATTCATATAAAGTCTTTAAAGAAACATAACTATTCACAAGTGCAACTTAATTTCTTACCGCCCCTAATTAAATTCATCATTAAAGTCATGCTGAGATGAAGGCCTCGGTAAATTAACGCTAATTATTGCAGGGCGCGCACGAAAACTTGTTAACGTGATTACAGCACAGGATCTAAGAGCCAATTGATGTTACAATAATCAGAAAAAAAACTTTTCATATATTTTACTCTCTTTTAAACCACCAAACTAAAATTTTTGTTATAGGAATATTTTCCTCTATTTATGCTGCAGAAAACGACGACCCAAATCATTTATTTATTCATTTATTCAAGATTTATTCTTAATGAGACATTGCTCGGACGAAATTGATTATACAAAACTGACTTTAACAAATTATAACTTCTTGAAATAGTTAAAAAGTTCATTTTTTTATGGTTTTTGCACAGTAATTTAGGAATAACAGTTGTATATTATATGTCTTAAGTGGCTCAAATCCGTTAAAAGAGGGCTCCACGCTCTTGATCGAAATTAGGGTTGGAGATTCCCTGATTGCAGAAATGGTTGTGATTTAAGGAAATGTGAATTTATATGAGCAGCATGCTTAAAGCCATTGAGTATAATCTACATTTGTAGTAGTTTTTATATCGTTAGTCCTTCAGCCAGACTAAATAATAATTCAAGTCTTAAATACCTCGGCTAATAATAAAAGGTTTATCTATACCAGTTTAGGAGTGATTTGTAATCAATAATTTCCGTATATTATAGATAAACACTGTTTAAATTATGCAAAACTACATGTCTTTACTGAGATTGCATACAAAATTTCAAATCTGTAGCTAATTCTATTCTCAAGATGTCTTGAGGACAGATAGACGTACAGAAAATCATAGAAAAAAGTTTAGATCCCACCAGCATAGACATTGTGTCAGCCTACTGAGTACTAGGCCAACGCTTCATTTTTAATATACGATTATAGTCATATAATTCATTTCATTAGGCTATAAAATACTTGTTACTATATAACATGTTAAAACTTATTTGAATTTACTCAGTTTGTTTACAAATTTATTTGTCATACAATTTTCTTGTTGCCGTCATGATTACTCTTCAGAACAAATTAAAAATATTATTAAACGGTCAAACAAACCCCATGGAGTGAGGGACATGCACCATTATGTAACTCGATGTTGCTTTATACAAATGCAGCTTTATGTACAATTAATATAGGGCAGATGTGTGTCGAAAAACCAGTACGGACAGACAGGATACCAGAAGTTTTTCCAGCTTCTCTAGGACCAGGAATCGCGTACGCTCAGCCAATAACGTATAACCATAGTGCACACGAATAGTTGACAGATTAGTAAAAATTTTAAATTGCAAAAAATGTTTATAGGTGCACACTGTAACCCCACGGTATTCAGTAAGTTTAAACTTTCTTTGCAGAATAGACGAGAACGTTGAAAATTACTAATAAATGTGCAATATTCATTAGCTAACACATAAAAGAAATCTTTTATCATATTTAGTTGCATGATTTAATCATAATTACATTTAAATAAAGTCTGATAGCAAAAATAGATAGATCAGATATAAAAAAGCACTAAAAAGAGGTAACGTAAGCACTCTCTATTTAGAATCATACGAAAGAATGGGTTCCCTTAAGTGTAAAGCAGTGTAATAATTCAATAAGATCATCTCCAATAATCCAATGTAACCACTTAACTCACCATTCTGGTAATGGTTTCTTCGAGTATTTATAGCAAAGTTAATAGTAATAAACCATCGAGGAACGTCTTAGAAAGCCCGTTTCAATCACATTTAATCTATTTGACACACTAGTTTTATTACCGTGGTTTCAAACAGTTGTTTCAGACATATTCACATTACAGACCCTAGTATTTTCTATCTGATATATAACACAGAACACAAACATTAAAAAATAGTGCACGACATGTGCCGCGCGGATAACGTCCAACCATGTACGACTGTTCATGTTTTATTCATCTCTCTCTTGTTAACTTGTCTACAAAGAATCCCATCCTTTCATACTATAAAATTTAATTTATACTGATTACTTAGAGGTAATTGCAAGCCTCTTAAAGACTTACCATTTGCATATTGATTAGTCATTTATAGAAACCAGTGGCGTATAAAGAACATTTTTTCGGGGGGCCTGACACAACAAATAAGAGCTCATGAACCTTTCCCCGAGAAAGTTTTTAGCTCTAATTCCTCATATATGTGTTCTAATTTAAAACAAAATATTAGTGTTTGTCTATAAAAATTTTGGGAGGTGACTTTAGCCCCTTGAGCCCTCCCCCCTTATATACGACAGTGATATAATAGTAACAAAGTTCTGATTTTTCAATAACATTAGTACAAATATATCGAAGAAAAAGGGGGGCGTACATTAGTAAATCTTAACCTTTAAAGGGTGATGATAGTAATTTATTATAATATTTGATAATGGCAGTTTACCTGACGCGAACACAGCTGACTGATTTAGAAAGCCTTGTCAAATAAGTATCAAACATAAACACTTTCTTACTGACATCGCGATCTTCTGCAATAATTTTCTAAATAAGAAATACGACTATAAATATATTCACCATAAATGTAACACTAATGTAATGTGAACCCTGTTAAAGCAATCATAAAAAGGTTGCTTTTGGCATAGGCAATAATTAATTAATTAAAAAGTAGAAGGTTTAAATACGTAGAAGATTTACATACCTGCAACTTCCAACTGGCTTTAATCATAAAAAAGGTAAATTAAAAAAAAATGTACGAAAAAATATTATTCACAATACATTCTCGATTTGATAATTTTTATAAAACACAATATTAATACACAGAACTTAATTTGTCTAACATGGTACAAGGTAATTTGTCTAACCTAATTCACCACACTTATAACGGAAGTGGGTATTTGCAGTCAGGTACTTATTAAAAAACGGAAGCATTCAGTTGTATCGTTCCATTCTATATTAACATATTTAAAAGTAAAAGTAAAGTAAAGAATGTCTTATTTTACCAGGCGAAGTTAGGGCTAAGAAGCCCTCTCTAACACTTAACCTGGGGACCAACGGCTTAAAGGTGACTTCCGAACCACCACCAATGACCGGGCAGGCGGGCCGCTTGCAAGGACAGGATCGCTCAGCGGTCACCTGTCCAAGCAGCAGCCACGCTCGGCGTTGCTTGATCTGGTTATCTTGCGATAACCGCCGTACCCACTACACTGCGCCATTGGCTAACTGAATACTACTGAATATTTAATAATCAGTATACAACGTAATGGAACTAGTAATATTTGATCAAAACAATTTCATTCATTTCTGATCAATAATTATCACTATAAGGGTTTCATAGTGTTTCGTTATATGATTTATGACGTTTAGTTTCATGAGTTTTATAACAGATCAGAAAGTAACGTGAGTACTGATATTTGTATTAACACATGTTTATGATGCCCTATAGTAGGAGCCACGAAAAAGTGCAATTGGCGGTGATCAATAAAATGGACAGGCCCGCGCGACGTTGCCACACAATAGATCAACGGGCGGCACAGCGCGCTGTGGTTACAGAGGGGAAGAAGTTTGAAAACGTCGTTCAGTTCTCGTTGGCTGCTCCAAGGTCACGCGCCAAATAGGCTCCTCCCTCATCTGCACTTTCTGGTGGTCCCTATTGTAGTTGGTTATAAAAGTAAAAAGTAAAGAATGTCTTATTTTACCAGGCGAAGTTAGGGCTAAGAAGCCCTCTCTAACACTTAACCTGGGGACCAACGGCTGAAAGGTGACTTCCGAACCACCACTAATGGCCGGGCAGGCGGGCCGCTTGCAAGGACAGGATCGCTCAGCGGTCACCTGTCCAAGCAGCAGCCACGCTCGGCGTTGCTTGATCTGGTTATCTTGCGATAACCGCCGTACCCACTACACTGCGCCATTGGTTATCACAGGCACAGAAAACCACTGCTACAAGTATTAAATTTCCATCCACAAATCAACGCGAATATTAATAATCCGAACAACCGTTTTAACGTTTCCAATACTCACCGGATGATTAGGTTTTTCAAGGAGCTCGGTACTTTGTACGTCGTGTCCTACTAACACGATGTTGTCAGGACAAACTAAAGGTGAGGAAGAGTACAACTTCTAAATGAGAATAGTGATCAAAGGGAACTTTTAAGATATATATGCTGATATCGTGTCAGACAATAGACTGTAATTGAATTGTTATATGAAATCATCATCTTTTTTACAAGCCAACAGTTCATTTTTCGTTAGCGGTTCTTATCTGTCTACTTTATGCCTGACAGAGGATTCTATTCTTGGCTACAGTAAAGATTATGGACTGACTTATTCCATATCTCCTTTGGAGTTCTTCCAAATTATGAGTGTTCAATTTATGTATGAAAAAGTCCTATAATCAATCGCTCATTTGAATTTCAGAGAGTGTTAGAAAGAAACTTTAAAATTACGGTGCTGAGTATGCTGATTCTCTTAATTTTTTAAAGAACCCTGTATTGTATTTTTAAATACGCTAAGATTAGTGGCCAACATATACATTCGAAAGAGGATATACGTCTAGGCTGGATGCAGAGTATATTACTGTACTGGGAGCAACAGGACGATGGTTTATGGGCAGTTGCTCTCAAGGCAGTTATTCGTTTCATAAACCAATCTGCCTAACTGTACACAAATTCCACAACGCCCAAGGTGCTTTTAACTCGTCTACAATCACTTTTACCGTCACAAGATTTTATAATATACACGAATATTTTACATACAACTGTGTGACTGGCCAATATTGAGTGACTTCAGAGCTTGACGTGGGAACATTGGCCATGAATGAAGGATGCATGTTTGCAAACTTGTATGCTTAATTATTGATTTTGATGTGGTGGTAATGGAATACAATTTAATTAAAGGCGGCTTGCTTATATATTAACCATATCTTCGCAATAAAATGATTATAAGAAATGTAATGCGTAAAAGCACTAATATAGTAAACAGAGTAGTCTTTAAGTATATTTACGCACTTGAGCACAAACCTTAGTCACAACCGGCTATCCGAAACTTGGTATAGTGGTTAAATAACACAGTCAATACATTATCATTATATCTGTGACTGCTATAATATTTAATAAAGTTAAAAACGCTGATCTAAAATAGTTCAACATCATGTTCAAAATTAAAACATGATGTATGTTAGTCACACATTGATCACTGATGCTACATAATGTAAACGAAATTGCGCCTTTAAATAACTTCATAACTTAAGTTCGCAAAATTTTAAAATGACGAACTACCAGTGTTCCAGTGCACGCGTAACTGTGAAAATTGTAAGAGACTTATTACTATACTAACAATATAAACATAGTTTTTCTTCACTGATACATCTTACAGTATTAATAGTCTATTACACTATTTAATAACTAGACGTAGGGTTTGATGTTTGAACAATAGTTATATATTCATATATTAGTTATAATACACACGAGCGTGCGCACGCACACATACAGTATGTCATACAGTATTAAGTTTATATTAAACTCTTTTTAATAACTAGAGATAGGGTTTGACCATATATTAATTATACTACGCACACACGGGAAGACACACACTAGTAATTGAACTTAAAAGAGGTATCGAAATAAATCTCCAAGACAAAGCCTGCTTAGACAATTCGAAACTTTAACATTAAGCAGAATCTCTTTTGTTAAAGTATAAATGAAAACTATTTTTTTAATTCCATAATTTAAAAAATAACGATAATTATTTTAATGTAACCTCTCTACCTCAATAATCCAGCAGGATAAACATTCAAAGCGGCAGCTTTGTTGCACCCCAGCGCTACGAAACAGCTTTATCTGATACAGGATTAAAATTTAATATTCTTAAGACAAAAATGTTATCTTTTCTTCACCCAAACCACGTCACAGCCATTTTCCGTCACTTTATTTTCTTTAATATACTTTTAAAATACAAAATACAGTTTTAAAACATAAAAGTTTATCTATTATTGTACATTAATAATTCGCGGCATAGTTGGCATTAATATAATTCACCACCCCAATGACGTTTTCTTGAAACAAATGAAGTTATGCCGTTCGGAGTGCTATTGTATTATTCAATACTAATTTGTGTATACTGCTAAACTAATGCAAGTCTATTCGTGACTTTCAAATTAATGCTATTTTCATTGTATTACTTTACTGAAATATACAGAACACATTGAAGATCAGATCTCTGAGCTTTGTTATTCCAAACACAGGATTTAATTCTGTAATAACTATATCGCTCAGCATTCTAGACCTTATTTTTAAAACTCCAGTTCCGCGTTTTTTTATTTCTGTGAAATGAATGTATAAAATCGTTAAAATTGATTTTAGGAATGAGATTACTAATGTTTAGTTTTATATTTTGCGGAAACTGTATCAAAAATGAATAATTATGATGACAGTGCTGATGTTTATTGTTTTTTTTTGAGTTAACAAACAGCTGGAAAACTGCACGATTAAAGCTGAGCTTTTTCGCCAAACAACTGAATTACAGAAACTGTTTTAGATGATAAAATTACAGTTAATTTATATGCCTTAAAAATAAATCTTTTTAAGTTTTGTTTTAACAGTGCATATATTTTATGATATTTCTCTAGCATAAAAGAAATTGTAAATCTATACTTCCTATGATATTATCAAATCTTAATTTAATTATTAAATTTCCATTCCATTGCGTTCCATTCCATTTTACACTTTTCAAACTATTAACTAGAATATTACTTTTACCTTTTCAGTACACTTGGTATCTATTCAGATAAGAAGAGTAGGGTGAATCAGGTGTTTTTCCGTGAGTATTAACTTCTTTACACCTTGCCTATGAATTATATCTACCTACCTATTGATTACAGTGAATGGGTGACATTATATATAATGTTCAAAAGTTTTCTATGTAATTTTGGTTATTGCCATGGGTATAAATTGCAATACTAAAGCATTAAAAGAGGTACCATAAGGCACAGACTAGTGGTTCCCATGTAGTTCAAGCCGTTGCGGCTTCAACAGAAACGAAATTGGGCATCCTCGGCTACATATGGAGATTCCCCCTATATACACCTGAGGTCCATGATGATGGTCCCAATGATATGGTAAACTTGAGTCTATTAAAGTTAGCTCCACCAGCCCACACAACTATTTTTGTAAGTTTGTATTAGTTACATCAATATTTAGTCTTATATTTCCACTTCTCAGTTCTGATCCATTGTTTGCAACTTTTCCAAGTCTGAGCCTTCAATACATTGTTTTAGGGATTTC
Source organism: Homalodisca vitripennis (assembly GCF_021130785.1). Lineage (NCBI taxonomy): Eukaryota > Metazoa > Arthropoda > Insecta > Hemiptera > Cicadellidae > Homalodisca > Homalodisca vitripennis. Next base: position 336,658 of record NW_025776160.1, read on the forward strand.
TTTATTGCCCAGGTTTTTTACGGATGACAATAGATAGAGTTTGAAATTGTAATTTATAATCAGCCTGACACCAAATACTGTCAGATTCCCCAACGACCCTAAAAGCTTAATTTTAAGTTTATTTTTAAAAGGCGGTAAAATGTAATGAAGCGGGATTCAGTTAAGGTGTTAAAATTTCCGCTGAAGGCTTTACGTCACACAATTACGAAAATATAAAAAACCAAACATAGAAAGATTAAAAGAAGCACTGTTCATTTTGACGTTTTTAAAGGTATTTTTTTTTTAATTGTTTTGACTAAATATAAATTTATAGGTGAAGTCTGTCTTTTGAAATTCAGGTTAGAATTTAGATATAGTTTTTCTTAAACAACTAAAATAGAAAAACAACGTCAAAACTCATTCTCGCTTACCAGCTTCACTATAACTTATATTTCAATTCCAATAGTGAATATTTTAAAAACTCTTTGTGGCCTTTCTGTTAATAACTTTGCCTATTATAGCAATATCATCCCCCATATATTGACATGTACTTGCCTAACCATATTTCATTGGTTTTTGGCACGTTTAGAAGTAATTTTCAATACCCGAAACTGAGTGTACTATTTTTATTACGTATAACATTGGTATATTTCTAAAATCATAATACCTTTACGGATTAAGTATATTTTACTCAAACACTTTGAAATGTCAATATAACTTTCTACTATCTAACATCATGTTTTGTACAGTGGACACAGTTTCCGTTTATTGAAATTAACAAATACGCTTTAGATCTCCGGGAATTTTATGGGACAAACTGATAAATAAGTTAAAGCCACAAATTGGTTCATATTTTCATTTTTTAACTCAATCAAGTACAGAAAGGACCGTTATTGGGTTGTTTTATGACGTATGAAATAAATTGAAGAATTTAAGTAAGATATTTATTAAAATAACAATATTTACTTCATTACGTTTTAAAGAATCTAATGTTACTACACAATCTTATTAGACATGTTTTGACTAGAAAAGCACATTTAACTGCATCCGCTTCAGAAAACTTTAATGGAAAAGGTCGGACGGTTTAAGAACAACAAACCATTTTATTCAAGGGACTGTGCAACTTAATGTGTGTCGAATCTTAATAAGCCTAAGATTTATACATATTTGTAATATATTCTAAAATATTCTTCTACTCGTGCTCTCTTTTATTCTATGTCCTATTGTTTTAATTGACAATGTTATATTCGCTATAAGTAATATTGGTTTCCCCTTAAATATTTACAGCAAGTTGTGGGTTATAAAATGTATAGATAATTATCACCTCTAGAACAATTAGCATTAAAATGTTCGTGCATCCAATGTACTTTCGATCTCTTTCCGTTGATTCAGCTATAGTGGAAGAAATTCACCTCTAAATATACTAAATTAAATTAAATTTAAACTTTCCTAATTCAACAATCTTCTCACACGGAGTAAACCGTAAAATAAATACACATGCGTATTTTGTTAGTGTATTTAGAAATGTAACTTCCATGTAGAGTGATCTTTAAAGCTTTACTGTGACATTATTGTTTGTAATTTAACCTCGTGTTGAAATTCTCAGCGACTTGTTTGTAAAAAACCATTAAAATAATAAGATAATAATGAGCAATCATTCTCTTTCGCTACTAGCTGACAAGATGTCACAATATAGAGTGGGTACCTTAGTCCACATAAAGTTCACGTTCAACAGTATTTTTATTGTCTCTTTTGGTACAAGTAAAATTAGTTCTGTACCTACATTAATAACCATTTCAATATCACGTACCTTTGTATATATATTATCAATGTACGATATATTGACATATTGTACTGTAGTATACTGATGTAACAGGTAACAATCTTCAAGACAGAGGGTGTATTAGAAACAGCTAAGACTGACTATACAGAAAATATTCAGCTAGCTAACTGATTTGGGGCACAATTGTTATGTAATGGATAAAAGGTCATTTCCGAAGATAAATACAAAATAAGGTAATTACCCGCGTGCGGAATTGGCATATATTTATTTCACACCCACCTTCTGTTTCTTAATCGCATATAGTACATCTGTCTTTATTGTAATACCTAGTCAATAAAATTGATGTTAAATTGAAAGAAATATTAAAAACTCAAGCACTGAATATATAATCATAATTATTTACAACAGTATTCGATTTACCTTTAATTATTTATGTTTAATTGGCTATTATAATGGAGTAAAATTTCTTCAAATCAGTTCACTACTTATCTCATACATTAGATCACTGTAGTACAAATTGCAGTGTATGTAAACTCTGTTCTATTGTTGGATACTTAAAGAAGCCTTAGTTCCTTCAACACTGTTAGATCGTACTGACAGCAATAAGTTGAAAGGACAGATTTGATCTATGAATCCTTCAATTTGTATTTTCCTCTCCACATAAAGGATCGGACAAATTCTTCGAAATTGGTATTTTTTTATTTTAAAGACACAATTTTATGTTTTCCTGTAAGTTTACTCTTCAATCAAACATATAATTAATTTGTAATTAATTTGTGATACTATCAGGCAGGCCGATCCATAAAAATGGATGAAAAAAACAAAAGTCACATTATTTTTTTCACGTATGTTATATTTTTATTATTTCTGGTAAATTCAGTTATTCTTACAGCCCGTACATTCATGTCTGGGTCCCGTAAAGTTCATCTTAGAGATATATTGAGGTAGACTTTGGACAATCCATACCATTCGTAGTTCAAGACGTGATTCTATTTGGAAACTTCCAAAACTTAAATTAGAAGACAAATGTTCTGATACTCATAGACGCAGATCAGTCACAGAGCAAAATATCCACGATGTCATTTCTCCATGTCGATTTTAAATCATTAGTGTAGTAGTAATAGGGTTGGAAAACGAAATTAAAACTGAAACAAGCGAACGATTTGCCAATAACATCGTCACTGGATAATAAACAAACAAGCCACAATATTACACAACTTTAAAATTTTAATATTTATACCTAAAAAATTAAATTGCGCAAGGGGATAGAAGCATTAGTTTGTAAGGTGGCAAAGAAAATCAAAAGAAGTTCCACAACAACGCGCTACTAGCCCAACTGCTTACTTTCGGCCAGGAAATGGCCAGCTCATGTTCTTGCCACTGACGCAATGTTTTCGGTACAGTACGTAGCCGTCCGCCAGTAGGCAGTTTTGCAATCAACTGTTGATAGTCGTCAACTATGGACGCATGCGCAACACTGACTCTGTCCTCCGCGCATGCTTAGAGTACGGCGATTTTAATAATTGATTTGATTATAACACTGACTTTGGAGATGAATTATACACACATAGAATTGAATATACAAAAGCAAAGTGTGGTTTCTGTCAATTAAAATTGTATGACTGCCCGATGTATTGATTACTTTAGTTATCACGTAATCGGAAAATGATATGGTGGTGACATGCTGTTTATATAAGTCTTCCAGTTTAGAAGGAATTTCGAAACAATCAGTTTTGAAGATAACTAATGATATTATAAAGGCCATAATTCAAACAACTGCTATCGAAACTAGTTTAGATTTTTGAAACGTGGTCACAAATATCATTTTAAAATTGATATATTAATCAATAATATCTGTGTCTGGTCGGTAACATATATGACAGTAGGAAAAATGTACGTCGCCCTTTTCATGTACGAAATTTTCTCAAAAAGGAGGGGATTGGGGCAGATGATATCATTAACTATTAAATGCCACTGATCATATGATCATACGTAACTAGCATGATTTATTATTGATCAGTTAATAAACAGGTGAATAACTGTATTAAAGCTGAGCTTGTTCGTAAAACAATTTAAAAAAAACAAACTATTCTACAAAACAAAATTACAGTTAATTTTATATGCTTTAAAAATAAATTTTTTTAAGTGGTCTGTTTTCTTCTTAAATCTGTATAATTTTCTTTTAATATTTTTCTACCAAAAAGATTACAGATTATCAGTTATGTTGTTTTATTTAAAACTGTTATAAAGACATTTAATATGCGATTGAATTCTACTTATATTATCAACTGAAATTTATTGATAAGGAATTTAATTACAAATAATAAGTTTAGTTATACTGTATAGTATGAGATAGTTATTTACCCCCTTATCCTTTGAATAATGTTCGAATGGCATATCAATTCGGATTATTACCATATAAATTGATTTTGTATAAAATATTAATGCCATAGCATTTGAATAACTATTTATTATTTGACCAAATAATTTCAGTTTTAATAGTTGAACTTGTGTAACTGTATCAGTAATAGTGACAATACGAGGTAAATAGCAGATCTCGCGTCATTTGAGCGGGATTCGGTGACTTGGATCATTACCCTGTCATTACACTCATTGGCTTTCTGCTTCCACAGTGTTCAATGGAGGTTAAATAGTGCTATACTACTCTCTAGTGCCAACACATACGAAACAAATGATTGGCCAAATACAGGGATTTTTTTTTTATGTATTATTCATGTAGTCGACTTTTAAAAATTTCTCACGACGATTTCTTCAATGTAATCTTTCCATGCACCTAGTTTTAAGCGTCAACAATAAGACTGAATTTATTTTATTCAGTACAATAAATACAATGTAGTAAATGTGGGTCTGTGAACAAAACACGCTTTACGGATGAAACAAGCGTAATGATTCAAATATATTTTACAGTGTGATGTTTAGCAATTAATTCCAGATCTGGAACGCTTTATCACTAATTCTTTTTTCTACCAAAGGACGTCAAAAACAATACAGCACTGCAGCTGTTACTGTTCGAGATAGCTTTTGCACGGTTTTGTTTGTTATTTTGTGTTTTACGTTTCTTTTCATGCTGCGATTACACATGAACCGTGAATTGCCTTCTCATAACATGAGATTTCTCTTTGCTTAAAGTTGGTTTTTTACGATGGAATTGTTGTAAAGGTATCAGGAGTTTTCGGGTATTTGCTATCGGTAAATTATAGAAGAAACCAATATTTCGTTAAGTGCATGTTTAGAAATAGTGTAGATGAAGTTGCCATACGTGTTTTTGGTTAACCTTGACTTTTGCGTATCACAACACTGTGGTAAGTTTGGTTTATTTTGTCCTAGATTGTTGTTAACCATTTATCGACTTGAAGAAAAGATCAGATTGCAGATCATGAAACGCTATGTTCTTGTTTCTTGTAACAATAAAAAAATTATGGTTGCCTGTAAAGTCGGTTTTACGGGCGAAGATTTTACGTGACAACGTCTTTTTCTCGGTAGAATATTTATTGATATGAATATTATTAAATTGCACAATAGGAACAAGGAATTGAATGAAAATAAGAATTGCACAAATTTTAACTATAGAAATATATTTTGTTTACTAAAACATTGTACATAATTTGAAATTAATTAAAATTTGTTATTGTAAATGGTAAAGTTGAATAAAACATTTACTAAAATTGGAATTTGAAATTCTTGCTAAACACAGTTAAATTCTAACTCCGCGCGTGGTGATTGGTCGGTTTAGTTCGTTTGTTTGGTCGCACTGTTATGACAGGTTAGAGGTTATAATTTGTTATTTTAAATGTTTGACTAGCAATACGCGCTGTTTCTTCTCAATCGACTGAATTACGATTGATTGCAGAGTAATTTAAACTAATAATTTACTTAACACTATCAACATTTGTCAATAGTATGACATAACCTATAAACTCAGTTTCTCAACTTTTGTGTCAATCTAACAATTAATCAATCAATCATAGTTTACGATGATGAAATATCAGTGTACAATTATTTACCTTTATTGTTGTAGTTGTTGTAAATGACGAATCTAAGCACTCCACATTTTCACGAATAAACATAGTTATCTGCTTTATCCCGTGCGGCGGACCCACAGGACGGGCATCGTAACGTTACCGGGCGTTATACTTTTTCATGAGTGACTCCGAGCCGCAACCTAATTTAAGACGTTGTCACGTCAAAAATGGCTAATGTTCGAAATCCTGATTCGGTTTTGTTATTGATCAAGAATTAAATTCCTGAAAATTAACATGATTTTTTGGTTGTAGCCATTATTCGTAGTATATAGTTTTATGTGGATGTAAAAATTAAAACGTTTAACTAAACTTAAAGATTTTACAGTCATTTGTTATTTTCTATATCTATTTTGAGTATATTTTTAGTATTCTCTGAGTTTATTTTAAATTTTTAAAATTTCAATAAAGTTTATACTTATCACCATAAAATATTTCTATTAATGTATCTCAGGATTTTTTTAAAATTATCAACCTCAAGTTCATCAGTCAGCTCTAGTGGCTATCCATGATATACGAGTTTTGCGATAAGGCAAGACTGCTTGGTAAGTTAAGAAACTTGTTATGAAATAAAGGTTTCAGTTACTAATTTCTATTATGTTAATCTTGATTACATTCACGAATATTTGTTTCGAATGAAGAGAATAGTCATTATTGCCAGTCACATTTCTATTTTCTTATGAATACCACAGCATACTTGAACTCCTATTAGAGAATAGCTGTTAAATAACGTTGTGTGAATCCCCAGAAGGATTTACTTCTGGGTGCCTTAAACCTTCCAATTAAACCTACATTGAGTACAGCAAAAAGCGATGTGTCACTTGTCAAAGGCAACCCCATCGATGTCCAGGGGCGGCTCATCACTAACCGCTAATGATATTGGGGTGAAAGGGTTATTCATACGTCTAGCCTATCTAGAGTATATTAGAGTGGGTGGAGCTCGCTTATTGTTAGCATAAATATGAGGGAGATCCCTGCTTTGTCTGGTAGAACAAGCTTGCCTCCATTTATTCGAAAGTTACATGACTGAGGCATAGGGCCAACTATTCCTCCTCAAGGGAACTCAACAGGAGGCGACCTCTTCCACTAACATTACTCATCCTGAATGTCCTGTCACTCCGAAAGCAAGCACAAAGTTCGTTTTAGTAGTGAGTTCAATGAGAGGGTTCCTCTGATTCATATGCTTAAGTGAAATAAATAAAATTTGAAAAGATTATGTGAATATTTACACATCAGATTACAGAAATTTTCGTAAGACCTTGACAAAACCTTCAGGCTACATCAATTTTCCTTATTATAACATTGAAAGCAATTTTTAGAACGCATTCGGACTTAATCCATAAAATTGTCAAATTTATCCATTATAGGCTAATTATGCCTAATCGAATCACCCAGAGGCACCATAAGGGTTGAAAATTAGAATAATAGGGGAAAATTATAGTTATTTTAGAATCATTTAGAGGCAAAACTTTCCCATATTTATAGAAAATAAATTTAACATTCAAAGGAATGTCCACCAATAAATTTCAAACACATGCCATGACGTTAGGATAAAGAACAAAAAAGTAAGAACTTTACCTCTCTCCTCAACCAACGCCATTTTCGTACCATTTAACTTGCTATAGGAACTGCAGATATATCAACAGTCTCTCAACTTAATTGGTGTGTGTAGCGTGTTTGCCTGTTAAGTGCAGTGTTACGGCGTGTCCTGGATATAATATGTCATATGCTTGGTATTTTTACGTAAAACTGTTTCTCTTTTTTTCGTTATAGTTAGGCAAATTTTTTGCTATTTTTTCTTCAGTTTCCAATATTTTTTTCCGTGTTAAACCTTACGTGTTTTTGACACATGAAGAAGAGAATGTGACCCAAGACTTGAAGCGCAGTGTTCTATTTTTGTAATATATAATAATGGTGAACTATGGACATCCTGTTACTTTTAAACTTATCCATCATCAATGACAACGTCAAACAAAGTATGTTCAAATCGTACCTTAAAACAATTATAGAAGTTTTAATTTATCTACGATGGAAGTTTTCAAGAATCTAACTTTTAGGTATAGAACAAGGATTGTAAGAACAGAAACCAGTCGAAACAATACAATTCGTGTCCTGGGCGTCAAAGGTGAGCTTTCCGGTATCGGTTTGTAAACGAGTAAGTGGAAATTCATTGCCCTTTGTTGCGCGTTGGTTTCCGTAATTTGTATTACTGAACGGCAGACCCGCGTTGATGTTAATCATTCCTTTAATATGATTCCTCGTCACGATTACTTATGTTCCCTTTGATACTGAATAATATTATTAGACAAACGATTAATCTATCAAAGTATATGAGCAATGGTTCTGAGCATTTCCCAGTTCCGTATGCTCGATCTTCCATTCTGACATGATTATTATACTATGGAAAGAATAAAAATATCAAATTTAATTAATTAATTTCAACCATTGCATATTTTAAACGATATTTCTTGTTGCTTTTTATTATTTTTTGTATTAGAATTATGCATTTTGAACAAATTATCAGTTACATGATTGTTATTATTTTTTCTTTATTAAAAAAAACATATGATTCATTAAAATAGTAAGATGTGTTCCAGTACCTTTAATATTTTGTAAAACTAAGTTTATATATGTATTATATTATATATATGTTTTATATATATATATATATATATATATATTTATATATATATATATATATATATTTATATATATATATAAAACAACAGTTTGTAAAATTTGTTACAAACTGAAATTATTTATGAAAACTTTGTCACTCTCTTAACATTGGTAATTATTAGGCTATGAATTGAATGTGAACGAAACTTTTGGTCAAAATCGGTTTGTATGTTTTTGACGTACGACTATTCATAGATCTTAATATAACATTTATTGCATGTGAATGGAAAGTTTTGATTGTAGGTACTAAAAATGTCAAGAAACGTTAAAATGCATTTTTTAAGGAACAAAATCCGTTCAATTGGCACTAAAAAACCTTTAAAATCACATTCGTTGAGATCCAATGTGTATGATAAATTTTGGTATTTTGGTATCTTGATATTTTAAATACTTAATTATCGGTTTGAAAAGTTAATTTTAAAGTTATATGCTGGTTTTCAATACATTAGCTTAATTAAGTTTAGATCCTGAGATTATAAATATTATGGATTTTACTTTCAGTTTAAGGGCTTTTAACAATATTAAGTTTTCCTAATAATAAATATACGTAACTAGTTTTGAATTTAATTAAAAAAAATATTTAGGGACAAATTTCATATTATGTTACAACATTTATTGTGAAGGATGGGTGTCAGTGTTAATATTTAAGTCATTTCATTTAAAATCATAGAGTAGGCGAAGTTTTCTCTTCAAAATACGGTATTTAATAAACCTATGATTCCTCAACCATATTTAACATAGGATATAACATCATATTAGACAAGCCGATGTACACAAACAAAATTTGAATCATATAGTTTTAATGTTTTGTCAACCTACCAGACACTAAAGTGTTCCAGAAGCGTCGCTCCTCCTCAGTTTGTTTGTTTGAAAGTAGTAAAATGGAATGAAACAGAAATTTAATTAAGATGTAATCTCCACTGAAAGCGTCACGCCTCTAATAAGACATGAAACTCCAATTGGAGAAACGCTAAAAACTAACACCATTGTCATCATAGTATATCACCTTTATAAACTGTTTCCACAAAATACTAAATTGTTATTTGTTTACGAAATTCATGTTTGGAGCTTTTTACCTATATTATAAGAGATTTAAATCAAAACAGGTGGGTAGGGGATAACTAAGTAAATTTTGATGGATATTAGTTTTAAAATACTGGTACAATATTACGGTATAATACATTTGACAAATTACAATAGTTCTTCATTATTTTATAGCATGTTATATACCTACAACTAAGTAATGTTTATTGAATTACATTTCATTATCTCAATATGCAAAAATTCATTTCTTTTTATAGCAGTTTTATAATTTTATGGATAGAAAGAAATTGTATGTTTATTTTTTATTATCATTTAATTTTAATTAAAATATAATAAACTTATATTAATAAAATAATAAATAATCATTATTACATAAATATAAATATAATGAAATTAATACTGAGAAAGAAGTATTTTATCCTAACTAGAAATGCTCTATCAAGTTAGTGAAACTATTAAAGGTAATGCGTGAACATATATCCACGCCAGATATGTTTAAATATAACAAAAGTATTAATTGGGACCTGGTTCGTAAAATAATTACTTCCTGGAATAGCTCAAACCATGTAAATCATGTAAAGCATTAAAAAAAAATAACATGTCTTTCAGTAGCAATTGAATTTGGCTTCATACTACATAATTACTACAAATAATAGATTCGCCCAACGGAGGGCTCTGTTACGCTATCATAATCTGTATTACAATCGCATATCATTTTACTTTCATTATTAGATAGATGTACTAGAACATTAAAGAGTAATATGAGTACAGACAAATGTCACAATAATTGTTTCGGTTTGCTTTAAAAAACTTGTGTACAAGTTTGGAAATGTTTTAATAGCTATATGTAGGAATACAAATCACTTAGTTTTTAAAAAGAACATATATTTAAAGTATAAATTATGTGTTAATAATTATTTCAGAAAACAATTCAATATTAGGTTGGTTATTCCTCAGGTAAATAAATGTATAGATAATACTACATTACTCTATATCAGGGGTTTCTCAACCGGCGGGTCGCGACCCCCCAGGGGGGTCGCGGGACGGGTCTGGGGGGGGGGGTCGCGAGATAGGTGATAAATGAAAAAAAAAACTAAAAAACTCAGGCCATATATACCATATGAGCGGCGAAATATCAAATGAAGCGACCATGTACTTATTTAGAAACTGAGTTGAGTCCGCTTGTTAAATACAATAAGTATATTTAATCAATTTACAATTAATCAATACTATTTTAAAATACAACTATAATTAACAAAAAGTAACAAATGGAGCTCTAAATGACTCAACATTGCTGCTAAAAATTATGGTGCCTGCCGCGCCGCTTGAATCGTAAACGTAGGCCTTATTGTTGTGAGACAAAATTTGTTTTATTCTAAAAAAAAGGCACACTACACAAAATACATTGCAAAAAATAGATTTTTTAAAAGTCCAGCAGAACGACTTAATGAGAAACTTGAGCTTGCTTTGAACTAACTAAACTGTAGAATGTTTGGGTTGATTTTTGTCACACACAAAATAATATCATTTTCCAGTGCCAAACGATTTCTTGATTTGGTTTTTAAATTCACCATTGTGGAAAATCCTTTTTCACTATTGTAAGAAGTAGAAAAAGGTATCAAAATCTTCAATGCTACTTTGGTCAATTCTGGTGTTGCTTCTTTATACTTAGCCAAAACTTGTCGGGACAAACATCGTCCAAAAGTTAGTTGCAATGACTGATCACTTGATAATATCTATCAGTTTCATCGTGGAGGCCAGCATTCAATTCAGATTTTTGAACAGCCTTTTCGGAAAATGGTTTTGTTATCCACACAGATCCACTTGTATCTTTAACAGGAATATAATCATTCAACTGCTTTATCAAGGCTTCAAGGTTGTGATGATATGAGTAATGAGAGAGATGATGTGTCAAATGGATGTGTCACCAATACTTGAGACATACTCCTGGAATTCTTGTGTAAGTTGGAAATTTTAAAAGTCTTCATTCTTTTATTCTTGTATTCCAAAGAGTAAGATTTCTTACAAATGCATTTACTCGGTCTTGAGCATACAAAATATTTGTTTCTGGTCCTTGTAGGGATGAGTACAAAATGTTGAGATAAGAAAAAATATCAGCTAAGTAAGCAAGTTTTATTAACCATTTTTCATCGCTGAAAAAATGGGAAAGTTTCATGTTTACTGTCCATTAAAAAAAGCAACATTTCTGATCTCAATGAAAAACAGCCTACTCAACACGTTACCCCGGGACAGCCATCTCACTTCGGTGTGGAATAGCAAATGTTTGTGCAGGGCTCCTACCTCTTCACACAAGTTTTCAAGTAAATTTACTCTGCAATGGTCGACTCTTGACGTAGTTAACAACTTTGATAGCCTCAGCCAAAACTTGACGCAAGTCATCCGGCATTCCTTTAAGCTGCCAAAGCTTTGTCTATGTAAAAAAACAATGCACCCAGTTTGCATTTGGCATTAACGTTTTCAACCTGGCAATCAATCCGCTGTTTTTTACCCGAAAGGGCTCTTGCACCATCACTACAAATTGAAACACATTTATTCCAATCAATTTTCAAATGGTTCAGTTGCCTCAATGAACACTTTAAAAAAAACTTTCACCTGTGGTATGGTCTGGCAAAGATTTGCAAAATAATACATTTTCCTTAATAGAGTGACCGCAATCATACCTAATAAAACACAAAAACTGAGCACAGTTAGCAATGTCAGTTGATTCGTCGCATTGAATCGAAAAAAAACGTGCTTTCTTTTATTTGCATCTTTAGCTGGTTCTGAACATCTTTCACCATGTCTGATATTCGTCGTGACACAGTGTCATTTGATAGTGGGATTTTTTTTAGCTTGTCAGCTTCTTGAGGATTAATCATATTTGAAACCATAATCGATTGCGGCAGGAAGAATTAATTCCTCAGCAATGGTATGTGGCTTCCCAACTTTAGCAATCTTTAAGCGCTACCTCGTACGAAGCTTTGAGGGCATTTTTGCTAACATCAGTATGACTTTTAATATTTACCTGTTGACTGCGAAGGGACAGCAGTTTTCTCTGGAAAAACTCGACTGGTTTATTTTTCAGCGCAGAATGCTTAGTTTTCAAGATGACGCTTCATTTTTGAAGGTTTCATGCTTTCAACTGATAAAACTTCATATACAAATAACACACTGAGGTTTATTTTCAAGTTCAGTAAAACCAAACTGTAGATATGCATTATCATACTTTCGGCATTTTGGTTTTGAGACTTCGGAACTACTTTTGCTACAGGAAGCTTCTCTTTTTAAAAAACTTATCCATTATTAATACTAAAACTTGAGTGTTCAATTTGAAGATCAAAGTACACACTATTTCTCAAGACGTCAGGCAGTCGACTGGCACACTGGCAGAGTGGCTTGTCGGAGGACGAATTTGCGCCGTGCGATGGCTGCGCGCGCGCAGCTCCATGTCAGGCTGTCTCCGAGGCTTTAAATACACCACGCGTCAGTTCTGTAAATACACTGCGCACAGTCTTTGCCTGCTTTGATATTGAAGAATTTAAAATGATTAAAATTAATTTCGTTACATTTATTACCGGATCGTTTTATTAATTATTAAGAAATTAGTGCTCACTAACGGTTTTATATAGTTTTGAATAATGTTTTTTTTTATGTTTTTTTAAAACTAATTATTGCTTTCTTTTAGCATACAAAAGGCTTACTTTACGATGTTACAAGAAGGGGGTTCGCCAAAATTCTCAACCTAAAAAGGGGGTCGCAGCGTTGAAAAGGTTGAGAACCACTGCTCTATATGGTCAATCCAACGGAACACAGATCGCAGTGAACAAATTGGACACAGGTCAGTTTTTGACAATTACCACACGCTATTGTAAACTCAGTTATTTCTTCAAACAAACAATTATTTCCCCGACTAAACAAACAATACATCACGCTTTCTGATATGTACAGGAGGTCAGGATAGTAGTGGATAGGCAGTTTCCCAGGACAATGTGGAATCAATATCTGTTACGGTGAGGTTCAAAACAGTTCCAAGGATTTCACAAGTCAGTGATCTTCAGTGAACATCATTGCTTTCTCTAAACCAGACCTGAAATCGATGGGTTCCAACAGTACTCCCAACTCAAAACTATAAATGGAGCAGAATACGAAAACATGAGACATGTACCTGAAACTGTATAACATGACCCCGGTGACGAAGAACGAAGAAGCTCAAAACAAACTCCCCAAATCCTTCCGACCTCATGGACCCCCAGACTATTGAAAATAATGCAATCTAGGTGAAAAAGGTATTCTCATTATGTCACCTGACTATCTTTGGATCCCTTCAGACGAACATGACTCCAGATTTCAGGTGTAAAGTCTACAAAATCAACAAATTTCAGATTCTGCACGTAAAAGTTCGGTGAACTGGAGCTAAACTCAACATTCACACAATTGCCTTTTAATCCGATATATCATTTCAAGTCTTCTAATATGATTTAAACTAATAAAACTTAATTCATCTAAATCTAACAAATCAAATAATTTCTCGTTTTATACAGTAAAATACTCACGTACGTGACACAACAAACAGGTTCCACGACAATGTAGCAGGTAAATATGGTATGAGTGAATTAAATTGTCTAATCAACTAAGCAAAAAGGTTTAAGGTTACTTCTGTAGACAGGCATAATTCATTACCCGCTGTCATTAAAACGCGGAAAGCCCTCTTTTTATCTAATTGGATTACTTTTCTGAAAACCTTTCTTTATTACTTTAACAGCCATCTTCATTCTAATTGTTTCTCGATGGTATTGACGCCTTTCTTCTTATAATTTAGAATTAATTAATTTTAATGTCTTATTACCTTTTATGTTATACACATTATTAAATTTTGAATTTATGAAACGCTCGTTTTTGGATTTAATAATTTGCTTTAATTTACGTAAACAAAAGCTTTCTAAATCCAGATAGTTTTGAAGTTTTATTCCTTGATTAAAATATAAATGTACGCTTAGTCGGGTATTTTAATGATTTATTGTATATACTATTATATTATGTATATTATTTTTAGTAGATTTCTGTACAAATAAATGTTTTTTAATTGGTACTATAATTCGGTAAAAACCTTCTTCAGGTGCAAAAATCGTATAAAATATAAAAGAAAACAGTAGAAACAAAATTAAAGAAACAGTGAATAAATAATAATGATAAATACGGATGACATGAACGAAATAATTCTTCCATATGTTCATTTCAAATTTAGACGTTTTTGGCTAAGTTTTCTGATGTTAAGTCCATGTAGAATTTTGATCTTTAAAACCTCTTTAAATATATAAATTATGTATATTATTATATACCAGATCAAATATCGAATAAGCAGTACAGCCTGAGATATAAATACTATATTTTTGGTTGAAATGTGGGTTTTGATTTCACATTATGGAATTAAAAATAATGATGAAGAATGTTAGTTCACAACTCACGTAATTGAGTTCATCTTCTTGTGTATGTCTTTTGGACCACAGCTTCCCAGTTATAATGGCTCAAGGACGCTTCGCTTTTAATTATCTAACACCACATCTGTGTGCTTTGCTGGCATTGGACCTGTGACATTACTCTCTAGATCGTGTGTTGAAACGAAATTTACTTCCTTGAATCGACAACGTGTTCAATATATTCGAAACATATAAATATAAATTACGATTTATACTTTTAATCTCTAAATATACATTATTTATTTGTATATAAGTCAAATAATTAAACTTTGTATCAGGAAATAACTTAATAATTTGTTTATTATAGCTTGTATAGCTACATAATAGTGTTAATGAGTCATTAATTAGTTTTTATTTAATATATTCACTATACAATATACTACTGTATTTTATAAAATTAGTTGTAATAATTAGTTGTATTTATTGTACTATCAATGTATTCTTACAATTTACAAAACAATATATGAAAACAAAAAAGATGAATATATATATATATATATATATATATATATATATATATATATATATAAAACTAAAACTAAAACTAATTTTTAAAGAGTGGAGAAAAATAGCTCAATTAAGAAATAGTGACATAACAGTATCATGTCATACTACAATTTACTCGTTGCCATCATAGTTAGCAATAAGACCTATTTTAAAATAATGTTCGCTAACGCTCAAAAAAATTCCATGGAATGACATGCACGATTATCAAACTCGATGTTGCTTAAATATAAATAAAACTTTATGCAAACTCTACAACACAAAGCATGTAGCTTCATGCAAACTTCCTCTATAAGCCTGAAGTTTGTAGACACGTTCGTTCTTAAGACATCGGACAGACAGACAGACATCTGACTGTCTCATTCAGAAAAGCAGAAATGAAATGTTTCCAGCCCGTCGAGTGATAAGGCTTTGCCAACCCTCAGAAAATAAATATTATACCTACTGCTCGTTGGATGTTTATTTTTTGTATCTTGTTTAATTCATAGTAGGATGATATTGTGTGGACATTTAATATGCACGACATGCCAAGTTGCCTTAATAATCTATTTTTTGCTTTTTATATAAAATTTTATTCCTAAAAGCACTTTTATATAAGTTGATTTCAACTGAATTGTGTTGATTTAAATATAACATCTATAATATTTTAATGTTTTGTTTTATAATTATTAATCAAATTTGTTTTTTTTAAAGAACATTAATGTTTTATAATAAACAAAAGTATATAAAATATAATGTAACATATCATTATTCCGGCATTCTGAGAGTATAAGTTTTATAAAACGAATTGATCATAAACTAGAAAGTGTTAGTAGGTATTTAATATTTTTCTCCTAAATGAACAGACAGTCAATGAATAAAGCAAGATAGTATATATATTTTATATGAACTTTTTTGCTTTTTTTCTTTTTTTGGGTTTTACATTTAATACCACGTCCTGATTTAGAGCCAAACCTCTCGCGAAACTCCCTATTTATATTCTGAATAGATACTTTCGAACATTGACAATTTTTGAAACTGGAACCTTGTGGTCTGAGGTAGGCATGTCTTTTTTCAGAATAAAATTGATTATTTTGTTAAAGTTCAAGTTTGTCAATATTAGTTTTACCGCTAACTATTAAATCTTTAAAACTTTACCGCAATAATAAAATTGAGTAATATATTAGTTTTATGATTATTTAATTTTGAATTGAAAAATAAATTGGCCAGATATGAGGAGTTCTTAGATTTTATTGTTCAGTTACAAATATTTAATATTAATTTCAAAAATTAGACCTTAAGATATAAAAGACAAATGTTGCATCATTCGTTTTTCATGGCAATGTAACACGTAAATAAACACTCAACTGTTCTACGCTCAAACAGAACCAGGTAGGACTACGCTAAATGATGTCGCGTAATAGGCTTCGCTGAGGCTGCATGCAAAATGTCAAGTTTATAACTACACGCGTTACTATGTCAAGTGTTACATTTCCATATGAATATACTCAGTTTGTATGAAAATTTATTTATTCTACAACACTCATTTGCTACCAAGCCCATAAGACCAATGTAAGCTGTTCTAAAGCTCAACCAAATCCAATAGAATGACAGCATCATCGAACAAAATGTTGTCTGTAATGTAAATAACGCTTCATTCAAAATTTCATGTATATGGGTCAGATCGTTTTCGAGATATGAAGATAACAAAGGGACAGACAAAGATGAAATTTCTCTAGACCCTCGAGTAATATGCTTCGAAAAATCATTAAAGCTCCAACGTTCTCTTGACGTTCTCGCAATATTTGACTTCTACGCTTCGACTTAAATCTGAACAGATTTGACGAATTTGGGAGTGAACAGCGAGCAATGAACACATGAACCGCGGGAGTCAACCGTACTTCACACACTCTACAGGATGCGTTGGGAGTTATAATCATGTACTGGACAGAAACAAAAACCCATTACTAATCTATACAAATAAGCTTTAATGCCAAGACAAACCCCTTTAAACAAGAATACGGTGACAAATTTGTTGACTAAATGAAATGTAGCGCATTGTTTTACAAATATTTCGATCTTCAACTGTAATACGTATAATTTTAATACGATACTGTAACTTAACATTGATTTAGGTTTTTAACTTGTAATCACTTATATATATATTTACGAGAAATAACATTAAAGTTCTTAAGCCTAATCAATAAAAGGCCAACAATTTTTTATATCTGATATCTGCTTATGTAACAATATTAGGTAATTTAAGTTACATTCATTCTAATTATTAAACCAACTGAATGAGATCGAGAGTCTTCAGACGAAAATCAGTCCGAATTCCTGGATCCAAGTATGTGACAGCGTTAGATTTCAGACGTTGCACTAATAGGGAGGTGAACTGGAGCTAACCTCAACATTTACATTGAATCAATCCCATATTTATGTACAACATGTTTATATATGAATTCGCTCGCGAGATATAACCCTTGGTACAGGGTTTGCTAACGCTCTGACCAATCTCTCGGAGGATCGTAAACTATCATATAGTTAAAATTAAATCGTTATAGTTTAAAAATTTTTATAATCGCTTCTTTCAAATCATATATTTTAAAATTTAAAATTTAAATACTTTCATTGCTCAGGCATTCGCAAAATGACACTTTATGATATCGATGGCTGGACTTGAATGAAGGTGTATTTCATTATTCACTCTTCACTGTTCATTTCTGAAATAATTTTATAGAAAAGGAACAGTTTTTTAGAAATATAAAATGAATAGAAATTTTTAATGGTTTGATTATTAGAATTGGAAACCACTATTTTTGAAATCTTCGCCTAAAAAACATATTTATCCTGCCAATTTACTTTAGATTGTTCAGAAATACTCAAATCCACAAAGGTGACCAAATTCATCTATATTAAGCTGTTTTATATGATGGATATCGTTTTACACAAGTATATCGTGGTTTTTAATCTATAGTTCAGTTTATTTATAACCTCGTTACACTACGCTCAGCAGCATATGGCTTTTTGATAGCACTATCACGATTCACTATCTCATTTACATAGAAGATAGTACTTTGAATATAAACACGTTTTGGATAATAGAGTCTAAAGTGCAAAAACGATGGGATATTGCGTATCTTAAACGAATATAATTACGTATTCATTCTTGTCTGCTTCATGAATACTTAATGAGCTTCTGTCTGACATTACTGTAGAGAAGCACAGACAGTTCTGTTAGACGAGAATGAATATTTGACAATCGCTGCGGTCACTGTCAGACAATGTATCGTGAATGTTGTAAAACAACCTTCCTCAGCCGTCGAAGGGCTGTTTAACTTAGTTCTCTATCAAAGACAAAGGCAGGACTCTTGTAAATTTGTATGCCTCTGGCTTGTCTAAATTTAAACTGCGTTGCGTTCACCTAAAAAACCTTGGTATTCGATGAAATGTACTAAGTGACATGAGATTATAATAATTACAAATAGATGTACTTTTTGATGATAAACGCACCACATTATATGATCATCTAAGCGGCAAATTCAGAGGTGAAACTTAGGAGCCACACCTTCCTGTTGTCATCATACTAATATAGCAAGAATCAAGTATAAAACATATATTAGAAATTTAAGTATTACATCAATTCGTGAATGTCTTTTGGTTACTACACTTTCACCAAAACCTTAATTGTATAGATACAGCATTTTCATGGTTGAAAGCAAGGGATAAAATCACGTCAATCACTTTCATATTTCAGGAATGGATTTAGTCTCGCATTCCAAAAATACTCTAAATTGGTTGCTAAGGGTGCTGCCATATCTTTATGTGGTGGCAAGTTCAATGCTAAATTATTGGAACACTTTCTAAGAAACGTCTATAAATAGAATAATACATTTTGTAAATTTCCAAAACTTTGAAACTTATAAACTTGATATTGCATATCGTAAACGTATAAAACCAATGTGTTCAGATATAATTAACTGTACCTGATACTATACCTAATTCTCACCTGAAGTTTTTCATGGTTCACGCTCTCGTTTACTTTATGTAAAGAATTTTACATTTGATTATAACTATAAAAATTAGAAATCAAAATAATGTTTTTGTTTTATTTTACAAATTCTCTGGGTAGGAAACTATTATAAAAATAGATTTTTGGCTCCATATGTATTTATTTATGAGCTACATAAAATAAACTTTTACATTGTGTGCTTTTGGGGTTTGGAACTCCCTTATGACTCTTACAAAACTCCCGATCGGTTCAGTGGTGCAGCATGAAGGCTACACGTCAAAAAGTTCTTAGTAACTATTTTAGGAAAGTTGCAATTTAGATTTGTAAATTTATTTATTTCATTAGAAGAACGCCTTTTTATCATGAATATTTTTAAATATTGCACAGTAAACCTTATATAATGAAGTTAAACCTTTATTATGCAAACTTATCTTGCATTTGTAGAAAGATTTATTACAGCTGAAACCCGATTCAGAGCTATTTTCCAGATATAACCATTCACGTTACGAAACTGTGGCATATTGATGGAAACACCGCTTATGGTACCTTTTGTTTTTGCAGATGAGAAAGATATCAGATAAACATTTATCTTTAATCAAATGCTTTGAATACTATCTTGAAGTAGCGATTAAAAAAAAGCGTTTTGTATTCTTAGTACAAGATGTTCAAAAAAGGCCTCCCCCCACACAATTAAATATGAACGTTCCTAAAGTCAAATCCTGGATATACCAATGCGTAAACTACTAATACGCCTGCAAATCTTTCCTAATAGAGTCAATGCACAAAACGCAAAGCCTACGTAAGTGCAGTTAGTATTAAAAAAATTAAATTTGTTAACAAATATTTTCTCAGTTATTAAGTACCTGACAGGTCCTGCTCAAAATCCTGTTATTTTCCGTCTGTCCGTCCGTGAGATCTCACTTTAACTTCTTTAAAGTCTCACTTTAAAGAAGGGTCATAGAGAATCGGAAACTTTGTGTATAGTCTCCTTAGACCAATCCTATTGATTTTGGGTTCAAAAACTCAAAAAAGCATCAAAGTTTCAAGTAGCTTTGTAAATACTAGTAAATGTCATATTTATCCTACTAAGTCGTCGTATCGTAAGATTTTAAATATATTATATAGGTACTTTTATGAACTTTTCCACAATTAATAAACATGAAAAAGTAACATTTACATGCATTATTGATCTTCAATGTTCAGTATTCCGGGTAAAATCACTTTACTAGAACTTTATTTGTGTTCTGTAGTATTTGGATACCCTGCTGTATCGGTTTATGTTATAACCAATTTATATAAATTAGATGTAAAAAATTTTGTTTGTTGGGTTACGTTTTATGTGCCTTGTAAGATTTTTGCTGCTAGTGTGCTGGTATATGCGATTTTTAGTGTAGAAATAAAGCACTCGTCAAATATTTAAGACTTTATCAAATGTTTATTTTAATTAGATCAAATATTTTACTATGTTACTAATATAAGCTCCAGGTCTTAAAAGAAAAAAAGTTTTTTTGGCAATAGTGATGTAACCTCAAGAAGTTTGATGCGATGTCACAAAAAGTACATATTGTATTACTGAAAATTACAAGTTGATTTTTGAGATTGAGTTGAATAATTTCGGAGGAATTTTGAGTGGAAAATTTAATATATAATATGAATCTAAAATATAATTCTAGAAGGTTCCTATGTTCTAAATGTATAATATGGTTTTAAAAATCATTAATTGTAGCTATATAGCCATATATATATATATATATATATATACACAGGGTGACTGGCTCTTGGTGTGACAATAAAAATTTTTCGGGTTTTATAATGCAATGTAAATATGATACTATAGCGTGTTATAAAAAAGTCTAACTCCAAAAATTAGGTCTGAAATGAACAATTTTAAGTTTTTCTAAAAAACCCCGTGTTTTTTGTCACGTAAATCTGATATTTCTCAGCAACGTATAGACATATGTGAGCAAACTACATCATTTTTTGATTCTCCGTTAATATTTCCAATTTTGAGAAAGTTATCGGTTCTAACGGTAAGAAAAGAAAATTAAGCTTCAGGTTGATTCAAATGGCAAAGTTGCTAAGTTTCATAAAAACAAATATCATTGAACCCAAAAATTAGGTCTGAAATGATCTATTTTAAAGTTTTTCTAAAAAACCCGTGTTTTTGTACGTAAATCTGATATTTCTCAAGCAACGTATAGACGTATGTGAGCAAAATACATCATTTTTTGATTCTTCCGTTATATTTCCAATTTGAGAAAGTTATCGGTTCTAACGGTAAGAAAAGAAAATTAAGCTTCAGGTTGATTCAAATGGCAAAGTTGCTAAGTTTCAGAAAAACAAATATCATTGAACCCCGTCTTTTTACCACACCCTTTCACAAGAATGTGTCAAGTGATATTAAAAACTTTGCCATTTAATAGGCTTTTAAAATTGTATGCCATATGACCATCGGCCATATGACTAACTATTTAGGTGTTTGTACAAAAACACGGGTCCTTTTGGAAAAAAACTGAAAATACTTCATTTCAGACCTAACTTCTGGATTTAGACTTTTTTATAAACACCATTGTATCACATTTACATTGCGTTATAACCCAAAACTTTTTGTCACACTAAGAGCCACTAATCCTGTGTATAATTGGTGTTTGGAATAAAAAAATATTGCTATTTTAAAAATGATAATATCCTGTGACATTACGGAATAATAATCCAGCCATCAGTTTATTACATTATTCTAAGTAGTAATAGCTGGAAAAACTCATTGAAATACTTCCAGGTGTCATAAGTCCGTGGAAGGCTAGAGTTGTAAGCACAGCTGGTTGGGAGGTATCGACTTCAGAAAAACTTGATCTGGATTGAAAGCCAGGGGGAATGGTAATTTCGATTTCGTTTAGGAGATCAGGGTAGTCAATTAGGCTATTTAAAAGTCTGTACAGTATCAGGATATCGAAGTACTTGTTTCTTAGATGCATGGAGGAGGTTTGAAACGTTTCATAACGTCATTTACAGGAATGGTACGGTAGATGAAACCCATCCTGCAGCTTAACATCCTTACGAAAACTATCCTTTCCCTACTTTCTACCTAACACCTTTCCATACACATTATTTTTATTTTAGTGTTTGTATCTACCATAGTACCGCAATTTTTATCTGATACTCGTTACATAGAACGTTGCTCATGTTCTCTTAAACCTAATGATGTTGTAAAAAGACTAAAACTTGAAGTTTTGATTAACTATGTAGACTTATTGCAATCCAAACTGAGATGTTCAACTGAAGGTAATACTAGGATCAGTAAACCGATTTCCCGAGTGATGTGATATTTCCAGTAAAAGGTAAGTTCTAGGTCTGGCCGCAGAATTGCGCTGTTAACTTTGTTCCAGTGATATTCCGTGGTTTTTTCTATGTTGTACACTGTATTCACACATACACAGATTTTCCTTATATTATTATATTAATCTTAATATGTGATTTTTCAAATCAAAATTATTATATACGAGAGACTTATTCTATACGTCATATAAAATATAGTCATATCTTTATGTATATAATTGTATATTATTCCTAGTTTACTAGTTTATCTTACTTCATTTGATTTTGTATAGGTTAAGACATTATTGTTACTTTTTATTTAAAGCATAATTTAATAATTTATCGCAATCTTATTACACTATTGTAAATTTACTGCATACAATACAAGGTTGTATAATAAAGGTTTTCATGTAATTTTCTTATCGTAGGTATGTCTCTAAGTTTTCAGTTTCTTAGAAAAATTATATATTTAAATTTCGATAAGTATTCAAAAATCAAATTATCCCAAATTTTTAGTTTAAGACTTGTTTTTAACAGTTTCATAAAAATATCATCCCCGTTTTTTTAACTGAGGACATAAAAAATTTTCTATCTATATAACTATATAACAGGAGATTCTATAAAACTTTATAGGAATAAAAAGATTTGTGTCCCCTTTAGATGATAATTTAATACTAAAGTAATTTTTTCTATGATATATATCAGGTTATTAATAAAATTATTACTCAGAACCATCCTATACCTTAAAACTTTTACTCGAGGTTACTTAAAATTGTAACCTTACTTAATTATAATTGCACTAATATTATAATCGAGCTAATAATGTTTGTAACTGCACATTAATATTCCGCTGATAATTACATTTAAAAGCTGAAATTTCTGGCTAAAGCAGTCGGTCAGGAGATAAACTAAACAAAATTATTATCCTTTGTATGAGATATCTCAGTTTGATCTGATCAATTATGCCGTGATTTTTGATATGGTAATTAATAGATACTATGTATACGAATATTATATTAATTTGCCATTTGTTGGTAATACGAAAACCACCCAAAAAACCCCTTTGGAATTGGAAATATATTGTACTAAACGTCACCGAACACACGTATATCGTAACAATATCTGCTGAACAATTAAATCAGGTTCCAAGCCCTATATTAACTGTAATACTCTCAGCTCATTTTACTTGATCGCAGCAATATTATTGTTTACTAAACTCACTCTGGAAATTATTTACTAATCGAAATTTAAAATACAAGACCAACTTTCAAAATTATTAATTATATTTGGAACAGCCGCATTTCCCGTTAAAAATTAAATTATCGCGTTGAGAACATAAAAGATCCTCGATTATGAAGAGCAGGCAACCAAAATCAGCGGGAGGTGAGATTTGTATTATATATATATACAATATATATAAATGTCGTCCTAGCCAATCTATCAAATTCCTCGTTTCCTAACAACTTAAATACTACCAAAAACTTATCTGAAAATGAATTTAGAGCAATTAAATCACTACGTGAAAACAAAGACATAATTATTTTACCCAGCGACAAAGGTAACTCTATCGTTCTGATGAATTCTTTAGATTATATTGGTGAATCACAAAGACAACTGAATGACACATCAACATATGAAAAATTAGATGAAGATCCTTCTCCTCAACATAATGTACAAATCCAAAATTACCTTATGAACAACGGTCTTCAAGAGGGATTGTCTCAGAAAGCCATTGAACTACTAACACCTAGATGTCCTAGAACTCCAGTGTTTTACACTTTACCGAAAACACACAAGTCTACCAGACCACCTCCTGGCAGGCCTATCATCTCCAGCTATGGATGCCCTACGGAAAGGATATCTGCTTATGTTGACGACATCTTGCAGCCGTTTGTAAGAACACTTCCTTCCTATATCAAGGACACAAATGACTTTTTAACTAAATTAGCTCAAATTAATCAACCCTTGCCTGACGACATCTTATTGTGTACTGTCGATGTAGAATCTTTGTATACAAATATTCCTACAGATGATGGTCTCAGCGCTGCCCAAAATTACCTTGATTCACGCCCAAACGATTCCAAACCTAGTACTAATTTCATTCTCAAACTTATGACCATGATCTTAACCTTAAATAATTTTAAATTTCAAGACCAAAATTACCTTCAAACAAAAGGAACTGCTATGGGCACACGGATGGCTCCTTCTTATGCCAATCTTTTTATGGGACTATTGGAAAAGAATTTTTTAACCAGTCAAAATTATAAACCTCTAATTTGGTTCAGGTACATAGATGATATTTTTTATAATATGGCAGCATGGTATCAAAGAACTTAACGACTTTCTTTTTAACCTCAATAAATTTAGCATTTTAACATTTACATGGTCTATCTCACCAGATTCAGTAACATTCTTGGATACTGATGTATTTATTGAAAATCACAATTTGAAAACAAAAATTCATGTCAAAGACAGTAACAAAATGCAATATTTGCATTTCACCAGCTGCCATCCAGTTCACATTATACAAAATCTATACCCCAAGAGTTTATCAATAAGAGCAAAAAATCTTGTGTAGCAATCAATCTGACTTCCATAAAACTACATAAACAGACTGTCCCATGTACTTTTTGAAAGGGGGTATCCAAAAAATCTTGTTGATAGACAAATCAGAGCACCTAAAAATATTTCTAGTGCTATTAATCCTAATGATCCTAAATTTATCACCCAATATTTTCCTGGCCTTCATAAAATCAACAAAATTCTAAAGGTTTCTTTTCCTATTTTGGAATCTTTCCCCTGAAACTAGAAATTTATTTTCTAAGCCCCCCAAAGTAATTTTTAAAAAAACCTCCAAATTTACAAAACATTCTCTCTAGACCGAAATTAAAGTATGAAGGCAATACAAAAAGTAATAACATCAAATGTAATGTGTGCAATCCTTGTAACAAGCATAGATGCGGCATTTGTAAGATGTTAATAAATTCTAAATCGTTTAAAAGTAGCACAACTGAAAAAGAATATCCTATTAAAGGTAACATTGATTGCACTACAAAAAACATAATTTATCAATAACCTGTAAATTCTGTCAAAGACTATATTGGAAAAACCATCACTCCATTAAGAGTGAGAATGACCAATCATCGATTTGATGTTGCTCATCAAAATTATGAGAGACCATTATCTGCTCATGCGATTCAACACAAATCAAAATAAATTAGAAAATTGCTTCAGCCTAAAAGGAATTTACCATTTAGAGCCAAACCCCAACCAAAATACCAATCTGATAAATTTAAGAAATGTTGAAATCGCACATCAATTAATTTTAAAATCAAGGCAACCAGATGGGTTGAACCTAAGATGATTCTCTTTTCCTTTTTATGACAAAAAAAATTTTAGTTCTATGTAAACATTTAACAAATATTCTACATACAGCTGATTGGGATCTTGTTGTTTATCGGTATTTATTTGTTAAAATTTTATTTTGGTTATGTCTTTTGTTTTTGGTTTGAGTTCTGTTTATATGTTTTAATTCAGTGTGTTCTGAAGAAGGGTTGTGTCAACTCGAAAATTAAACATGAGCACTGAATTTTTGATTCTGTTTTGTGTACACTATAAAGTACTTCGAAGAATATATATATATTTGATATATTAGCACTCAAATAATATATATATATATATAAATAAAATATATATATACAAAGCTCACCTCCCGCTGATTTTGGTTGCCTGCTCTTCATAATCGAGGATCTTTTATGTTCTCAACGCGATAATTTAATTTTGCACTCGAAACGGTGACCTAAATTGGACCACGGGTTTTACTGTTTAACCAACCGTAATACTGATGGAGCATTTATTGGAGCATTGAAATGATCACTACATGATTATTTAGAGTGCTCTAATAATTTTGCTAAAAGTTGTAATCATTTTATGTAACCAGGCCTTGGCTCTGGGGGATGAATCTGAATGAAGGAGAGCACACCACACCTAAATCGGTGTTTTATGTAATAAATCAAAAAATAAATAAATAATTTTGTTTAGTTATAAATTTTAATAAACTATATAGTCCTAATTCAGAATTGTTTAAAATTTGTGCTTTCCAAACAATCTGCTTATTTGAGGCAAAGTGTTTTATGTCTCCTTTAGATCGAACAGATAGGAATTGATATTACCAATTTATTCACATATCTATACGTTTACATATCTAGATGACAATATACGTATATACAGTTGAAAAAATCCCCTCAATTAGACTATATTGATCTGCTTGAGTAGTGGAAACGAATACCTTTATCAGTCTTTTGGTATCCTTAATTATTCCCATGAATGACTGGTACAGGTAATCTATTACACAAATAACAAAACATTGAATCTGGCTCTATTAATGAATATCTTGTAATGTTAATTTACCGGGTGAGTCGATGTGAATGGACCAAAAATGCCATTTTTCACTTTACTAATTGTTCTACAAGTAGTAAAATTTTTTAATTTAAATTGTTTATTGTTGTCATTGAGTTAATCCATAGTAACTAAATCAAAATTAATAAACATAACTATTTAAATATTTTAATATTATTTGACAATTTTTATGGCCTCGTGCATATAAATTAAATAATCTATTTATTACTTATCAATTGATGGATTCTGTGTACATTTCTTATTTATAGTTTTATAGTTTCAAAACCTACGCGAGAATTATAAGTGACATGTTAGGAACCAATCAGTATTTAGATCATACAGAATTTAAATCAGAATCAATTTAGTCTTAAATTTGTTGTGGTCGATGACACCCAAAAAGACAGGGTGTATTTCAAAGTTACAGTTTAAAGGTTCTGAAAGGACCTCGGAAACCCCCCTCAATCTCCGAAATAGGAAACCCCCCTTTAACATTACCAAAATATATATAAAAGAAAAATCACTATTTTTAATAAATAATTTCAATCTTTTTTACAATTGAAGTAAAGTAATTTCCTATTTTATCAGGCAAAGTTACGAACTAAGATTGCCTTCTTCTATCACCTTACCAGGGGACCAAACGGCTTTAAAGCTTACTTCCATATACCAAACTCCATATGGTCCGGGCAGGCGGGCTGCTTACAAGGTGACCAGGATTCGACTCAGCCGGTCACCCACATCCAAGCAGTAGCCTCTCTCAGCACCGTTACCCGTGTCTACATATAATAAAAGTTTGTTATTAACAATATGTCATATTTTAATGTCGATAGCAGTTTTAAAGACCCTTGTTACAAAACAATATATTACCATGGTATCATTATATTACATTTTTAATTGCCTATGGTTGAAATAGAAGCCCTGGAGAGCGATAACCAAGAGAAATCTTATTACAGTTAACCATGTCCTCTGTTAAATTTTAGTTTCAATAGAAACTCTGGTAGCAGTTCTGTAAACTTCTTGTTTGTAAAATAATCCATAAACTTATTCGTTCTCACAACTGTTTCAAGCAACTGTATTATAGCAAGATATTGCCAATAAATATAGTAACTAAAAATATTTAAAAAAAGGCATGTGCAGTCCACCTTGTAAGAAGTACTTTTTTAATTCTGAAAGTTGCAATAGGATAAAGCATTTCATGATAGGAAACGACTGAACAGTTCGCTTGACCTGAAAGAATTAACGCGGCAGAATAATTCAACGAAGCTCGCGCTTAACTGTTCTAGTTTTATTTAATAACAGTATTGCGCGCTTATATTTATATCTTCGAGTAGCTTTATTATAAATGAATATTAAATTTTTTTATTATTCTAGAATTTATTTCTTTTTGCAATGATTTATACGATTTTTCATCATTTACTAACCGTTTACAACTGATCTTAATATCTTAATTGTGTTTGTTGAGAATGAAGCTTTATGTTGGGTGTTCTTAGTTTACGTCACTATATTGGAAAACCCAACAAAAAAACAATATTGGTATAAACTTTGTATTTTGGTCCAAAGCTCTTCAATGGACAATAACTATTCTTCTTCAAGCCACACGACGCAAAAGTAAATAGAAAAAGTACACATTTTGTTTATTGTATATAGTTTTATGCAATTGACTTTATGCAAATCGAAAAAAACTCTTTCATTACAGTGATTAAAATAGTTTTTAAGTTTCAAATAGTGCATCGTTATTTTCACGTGCATGACGGTTTTTAAGAAATATTATGATCTTTCGTAGCATACTTGATGTATAAAAGGGCCCTGTGTAATAATTAATTAAAATCTTAGTTTTTCAGAATCGATTTATGAATTGCATGCGCGCATTATCATCATACACTCTGATTGTACAGGTAAATAAATTTTGTCTTGGATCCGAATATCACAGGACGGAACCTGTCCAACTGACAACCAGATTTATTTAAAAATATATATTATTATTATCCCTAATTCGTTGCTCTACACTTTCCCTTGTCCACCACAAAAGTACCACAAACTAATATTCCTAATAGAAAATACTCCCCTTTAACTGGAACCATGAATCTTGACTCCAACGAAAAAACTGG